>NC_030438.2:17598368-17718368 GCF_001660625.3 Ictalurus punctatus
AGAAGGAACACCCGTTCTGTGTCTGCTTCATCAGGGCCTTCAAACATTTCACTCCATCCTTTCAATTCGCATGTATATATTTATATGTGTGTGAGATGTGTGTGTGTGTGTGTGTTTGCCCCCAGCACTTTTAGAACGATTTCGGAAAAAGCGAATGCAAAGGCGCACCGTAACATCAGCCTGCCGGAATGAGGGGGATTATGAGAAAGCTTTGATTATTATTGAGCCCCCTCAGTTTTTTTGCGCCCGTACTGAAAGGAACAGCAGTGGCTCGCTTTGTGTTTGCTGTCACTAAAGACACAAGCATGTGTTCCTGCGATTATTGTATAGGTATCTGGACAGATTCCATGCTCTTAATCTGTGTTTATCTCTCATTGAAATTTTTCTGGCATCATGCACTTTTCTTTCCCCCAAAATTTTTTTAAATAAATAAATAAATGAATCTTCGGAAAGATTTCTGCGTGATTTTTGCCTTATATATATATATATATATATATATATATATATTTATACGTAGGTGTCGAACGTCTTTTAATTTCTCCTGATTTAAACAAATCCTTTTAAACTAATACGCCCCGAACGTCTGGAGGAGCCGTGACGCCGCGGCCTCCCGCTTAAACCTCCGCGCTCACAACAGACCTTTTCATTTTCGGATTTTCCAGCCCGTTGTTTTGCGGGCTCGCGCACGTCAATTAAAAAGGGCTGAGATATTTATAACAGTAAATACCATCAACAGTACCAAATAGATGCCTTATTATCCCGGTCATGTCGGGGCTAGCCCAAGCGCGAGGGCTTGTCCGTGAGCTCCGAACTCGAGCTCCGCCGAGCCCCTCCTCCGGCTATATTTATCCCGAAAACTTCACATTGGCCAGCTCGCGTCGCGTTCTCGAAAATTAGGAGCATAAAGGCCGATTCAGGCGCTCTACACATGTGAGGCCCGTTGTCATCGCTCACATGATCGGGTCATGAACGCTATAAACTGATTTGGGACGCTGCCAATCAACTTGCAGGTCATGAGCCCTTTTTTGATGATCCTCACGGCTTCCGTGCTCGATCGACACGTGTGGCTTGTACGGATCAGTCGCTTTAACCACTGTTAGCGCGAATGAACTTTCATTTTCGATGTCATTTTTAATCAGACGATCTTCTGGAGGCTTTAGCACTTGACTAAAGCTAGTACCTAAAGTGGCACTCCGGCACGGATTGAATGATTAGCATGGAGGCAGCTTGTTTTCCTCCGGGCCTTTGAGTGTTCTGTCTGAGTTGGACTCAGATAGAGTCCAACTTTGTAAATTCCAGCTCACCTGCTGTTTCTTCCCATCACAGTTCACCTAATAAGTGAAGTGCTTCCTTCGTCCACATCCTCGTCCACAACCGCTATTACGGACAACTTCAACTTGTTTTTCCACATAGGAATGCTACACGAGCTTAGCTATTAAGCGATTAGAGGAGTTATTGATTTTATACTGTACAACCGATTGACCTATTAGCATTAACGCTTCTCTGTCTCCTCTCTCTCTCTCTCTGTATCTTGTAGCCGAAATGGATGGCTTGTCAGAGCTCTCGCCGCCCGGCACCAACCACCTGAGCTTCAGTCAGCAGCCCATCCCGGGAAGCACGGCCGAGCAGCCGCCGTCCCCGGTGCCCCTGACTCACAGCGGTCAAGCCCCAGGCCGCGCCCAGCTTCCAGGTCTTCACCCCGGCCTTGTGTCCAGCCCCATCAGTCCTCAGCTGGTCAACCAACAGATTGTCATGGCGCAGATCCTAAACCAGCAGTACGCCGTGAACCGGCTCCTGGCGCAGCAGTCCCTGAACCAGCAGTACCTGAACCACCCGCCGGTCAGCCGGGCTCTCAGCAAGCCCCTGGATACGCAGGTGTCTTCCAACACAGAAGTGTCCTCCGAGATCTACCAGTGGGTGAGGGACGAGTTGAAGAGAGCCGGGATCTCGCAGGCCGTGTTCGCCCGCGTCGCGTTCAACAGGACTCAGGTACTACAAATCTTGACGTTGTAACGACCGCGAAGCTTACAAGCCACGACCGTTCTGTTCCAACCGTCCAGAAACACAGCATCGTTAAAATGTCTAGTAGTAGTCAAGACCAAGGCGAGCGCACATACAGATTGGGTCGAGTCCGGTATTTCTAGCAACCACGAGCTTGAAATCTCCAGATTCCGGAACGTGTCGGCAGATCGATTAGCTTCTTACGCGACTGCAGGAACCGTTGAGATCTGCACTGTTTCTTAAGCAGGATAAGCGAAAGGTCAAGACGTAGTTTTTCTTCAATCGAACCGTCTTCACTTTTCCGTCCTGTTGTTCACTACGATCGCGAGCCAAGTCCCGTCTGCTATCCAAGCTTTCCGAGTGAAGAGCTTTCACGCCTTAAGTATTCGCTGAAATGCCAGAGAATAAAGCAGCAAAAACTCTGAGTGTTAGCTAATGGACTTGGAGGTGTTTACCTAGCCAGCGAAGTACGCAGCTGATATTTCTCAGTACTTAGCTGGCTAGAATCTGTTTTGGCTGAATTATCTGGATAACCGATGACTCATTATTTGTTCCTCATTAAGTTTTCCCAACAAGATTTTGTCACAGGTGATTAATCATGACAATTACGCTTTCAAAAAGAAAGAAAGAAAGAAAAAGAGTTCTCCTCTTTGTACACGTAAAACCTAGAATTGAGTTGCAGAAGCATTATGTGTGAAGTGAAATTTGCTTACAGATGAATCACGTGGTTTGCAGAAACTTTTATTTTGTTACATTGTTTTTTTTTACAGAGATGAATCAAATTCGCACTCTGGAAATTCTTGTAGCTCATTCCTGTACATATATAGTCGTATAATCAGACCGGCCGCGTTTCTCTGCCCTCGGTTTGATACCGAGAAGTGTCACGTACAGTACACGGTACACACACATCGAGCGCATTCATTCCAGGTTTCTGTTGTTGACCATGAAACTGTATTGTTGACAGTCAGAACGCTGAATCATTCCCTACCAGCAAAAACTCCATACATCAGCTATGACATGTCTGCCTGATGCGTGTCACTACACGTAGGCCACATTACGCTAATCACGCTTCTCTGGTAACAAACGATGGAATGCTCTCAGAGATGGAAGCTGCATGCTGGTTGTTGTGGGAGTAAACAAACCAGGCTAGACTGTTGTCACGGAGAACAGGATGGAATGACAGAGATAGATAGATTTTGCAAGCCAGGACCTGGAGGACTTTGTATTAACTCACTATCCCACCTCTGAGGTTTTCGCAACCATGGCGTTTATGGATGTGCTCGTATTTTATTGTCTTTAACCGAAACCATGACAATCATGCGATCTTTAATAACTGATTAGCGAAGACACGTTTTGTGTCGTGTGCTTGTCTACGGTATGTTGCGGGATTCTTCTGAGCGCACTATGTGCTTTGCAACGTCAGACACCGTATAAGCAAGGCTTAGTATGAGGTATGAGGTACTGAACAACTCAGCGAAGTGATTCGAGACAACGTTAAACCGGTGGATGTGAGGACAGCTAGAAAAAGAAAACTATCGTACTCTTTATTGACGCTCGCAGTACAAACGTTTGTGGTATGTAGCTATGTGTAAATTATGTGGTGGCTTGACGGTTAAGGATTACTCTGGGTTACTGATCGGAAGGTCGGGGGTTCAAGCCCCAGCACTGCCAAGCTGTCACTGTTGGGCCCTTGAGCACGGCCCTTAACCCTCTCTGCTCCAGGGGGCGCTGTACCCTGTGCTCTGACCTCAACCTCCTAACATGCTGGGATATGCGAAGAAAAACGAATGTCACCGACCGATAAAGACTCGTTATCATGAGCTTGCACTTTCTGACGCACAATCTAGCTAGAAATAAATAAAGTTTTATTTCGTGGACATTATTCAAAATTGCGGAGTAATATTTGTTGAAGCGATAGAGCTTTTAATTCCTGAACTTTCCACAATTCCAGTAGAATGCATTAGGTCTGACTTTGGTGCTTGGACCCCAAAATATAAGAAGTTTGGAAATGTGGGTTCCACCATGAGAGTACCAAAATGATTTTAAAAAAAAAATGTTAAAAAATCACAGACCCATTGGCGATATTAAAACACTTAGCTTGCTAACTAGCATACATTACGTTCGCTGCCACTTTCTAGCCAAGGCTGTAATGTTCCTGGGCAACCAAATCAAGGGACTGGGAAGCACACTGGAGCTTTAAGTTGCCTAAAATAACACATTTATGATATGTCCACCCCTAACCTGGCTCTCCAGTGCTGCATGGGGAGCCCACACTCAGTCACAGATTTGTATTTTTTCTTTCCCCATGCGCCTGCATCGGAGATAATGTCAGAAAGATGTTCCGCATAGCTCAGGGAAGGTTCGTTACAGCTCCGTGCGGCTTTGAAGTCGTGTGAAAGCGATAAGAATCTACTGGAAAGTGTGGAGCGTGAGCACAGAGTCATGTTTTTTTTTTTTTTTTTCACGCAAATTGGCAGCCTCTGCTATTATTCTACACTCTTAAGAGATTTTGTGACATGCCTTTTTTTTTGCCTTTCGCAAGGCTCTTGTAATATTTATTGTACACTCATCTGCAGCTGTTTAATGAAGAGTGCTCGTGGCACGTCCCGGCGTCGGAGTCTGTAGAAGGTTTCAGGAAGTGTAGGGATGTGAAGAAGCACGCAGAGTTCAAAACGCTCGTGCGTCCGTGCATATCGGACGATGCGATTGTTGCGACTAATTGTTCGCAGTACGTGTTTGCTGGAACAGTTAATAAGCCTCTTCCCTTGACACTTCAGACCTCTGATTTGATTCTCTGTCGATGTCGCCGCTCAAGGGATTGCTTTCGGAGATCCTGAGAAAAGAGGAAGACCCTAAAACGGCGTCTCAGTCCCTGCTGGTGAACCTGAGGGCCATGCAGAACTTCCTGCAGCTACCCGAGGCCGAGAGAGACCGTATTTACCAGGAGGAGAGGGAGAGGAGTTTAACGGCGGCGTCCTCTATGGGCCCTGCGCCGCTTATTAGCACTCCTCCATCACGCCCTGTCCAGGTAACAGTCATACACCATACACTAACAATCTCCTGACGTAGCACATAGATAACTCATTGGCCTTCTGTTAGATTTTATTCTATTTACTGTTTTTGGAAATTTCACTCGCACGTGGAGAAAAGTCGAACTGTTGAGTTTTCTCTTTACGAGAATCATAAACGGCTCCCGCGCAGCACTGACGACTCAGCAGTCGGCTGCAGGCGGCGGTGTGTGTATAGGTAGATCCGTCTGCCGTAAGTTCCCCCTACAAAACATATATTTTAGGACCCAAAAATTTCAATCGCCGACCGGACTACAGTTAGTATATCGTTAAAAGAATTTCATGCGCGCAAAAGTTTTGGCTTGTAAGCTTCATTGTAGGCAGACATTTCTGATTCTTTATTAATATCAAAGTGTTTGTTTTTTTTCCAGACCAATCCGAACGAGTAATTCTTATTTTTCCCTTTGTACTCACATGCATATGTTATATGTTATATGGTATCAGCCATAACTGATCAAGCGTATTCACACTTCACACATATATATATATATATATATATATATATATAATAGGCCCTCTTATAGGGCGCCATTACTTTTGTCCTAATCGCACGGGCAGGCGAATTTGTTTAGAATCGCTCCCTTTCGAGCCGTGTGTAATTGTAATAAACGCGAGAACTTGAGCGCGTAGCGTGAATATCAAATCGCGGTAACTTGCGCCCATCATGCTACTCGTAGCTCGATCGACGGAGGTCCTCATTAGTCAGAGTCCTTACACCGAGGTTTACACACACTCAGGAAATCTAGTTTTCTGCGAACGCGACATTTCTCGTGTAAATACTCCGACGAACAGTTGGATGGTATCCGGGTTAAAGCGCTGTAATCCTAGCTGAGCTGTGTCACGACACCGCTAAAACGCAGGTTTGAAATACCTATACACACAGACAGTTAGTGAGGACCACGTGATAGCATCCTCCCTACGTACTACATACTGTGAGTGCACTTGAGTGCGACATAGTGGATACAAAGCCAGGCTTTTTATTCAGGACAAAGCTGCCTCTCCTGCTCATTCACACTGAGATTTGCACAGTAGCAGAGGCTGGGACGCCATTGGTGTTCGCTCAAGTGTGTATATGTGTGTGTGTGTGTGTGTGTGTGTGTGTGTGTGTGTTTGTGTGTGCTCAAACCAGAGTGTAGGAGTGAACCAGATGCTGCTTTCCAGTTCAGATCCCAGAATCAGCTGCTACTCCGACTCGGTTAGTTCAGCCGTTACTCTTGTTTATTTGGTTCAGCAGGCATGCGAGATTCAGCGCAGCCTACTTTTACACTTTCAGTAGTCATGTTGGTATTTTAGGTATGTCCACTTTTCAAATGTGAATGCATATTAGCAAATCTCATGAGTAATCATTTAAAAAAAAAAAAAGAAGAAGAAGAAGCCTGACATAGTGTATACACACACACACACACACACACACCCATGTGTTTATTCCATCCGTGCTGCATACAGTACGCCTCAGACATATTGCCTGATGTGCTACCAGTTATCTCTCCGGCTGTCGACGTTCCCCGTGCCAAGACCGTACCCGTGGTAAGGCATACCGACGTGACGCGTACACATCAGCGACGCAGCTCTGTAATCTCACCAAGGCGAATGCTCTGACTGTTTTAAAAAAAATAATAATAATTTAAAAAGTGAATTTAAAAAAATTTTTTTTTATAATCGTCATAAAAACGCCCGCGTAGAGTGTGTTCAAATGGACGATGAGGCAGAAGTTCTGTCTCGAACGTTAACGTACGAAGGCTGAGAAGAAATGGCTCAACCTTGAAGCCGCGACGAAAGTGCGGCATGAAAGTCTCCGAGCGCGAGCGCGTTTAAAAGATAGGAGTGGTGATAACGTTCAGCAGAGTCCTTGTCCTCTAAAGAGACATTAAGCCGATTAATCAGGAAGGGTGGCTCTTCATTTTAAATGTAGAGTGTCGTGAATATTAGATTAGTTTTGATTAAAGTCGCACGGTCCGGAGGTTAAATATGTGCATGTGTGTGTGTGTGTGTGTGTGTGTGTGTGTGTGTGTAGCCCAGAAGAGAAGAATGTAACAACATTAGACCAGAGGACTGGAACCCCAGGATTCCAGTTGGGATATCTCCTGTGAGTACTCTTTCGATTCACACGTTCAACTCTCGTAGGATCGAAGGGAAAAACAAAAGCCCATGTAGCAAAGATTAAAACGTGTTTATGGAATATTATCGCACACACACACACACACACACAAAAAAAAGAAATGTACACAAGTTTCACTTTGCGAGGCGATTTCTACTCCAGCTGGACAATGCTCTATCTAGAATATGATATCGTGATAAATTGTCACTTTTCAACGTTCGCAAGCCTAATCTTGCTATTCGTTAATATCACTGATCATAAAAATGTCTTTAGGTGGTTTTTTGTTGTTGTTGTTGTTGTTTTTTAACCATAAAAACCCCATTCTTGAAACATGTGGGTAAAAGCTTCCCTCACTTCCTGCACAGAAACACAGTATATGTAGCTTAGCTGTTTTTGACTATATTTGGGATACAATGAAAATTGTGTACATTCCATTTTTTTGCCAGGTATTATTGTTTGTTTTTGTTTATTTAAAAAAAAAATATATATATATATTGAGCATACTGAGGAAACCCGATCTATAAAGCGGTATAGAGTTGATCCGGATCCTATTGAAATGTTTAGCAGTAGTAAATCAAAGCAAACGGGCTAGTGTATTATGAAGATTAAAATGTTAAAAGATTACGAATAAGGCCACTTGACCTGATTTGTTCCTGCAAGGCATTTCAGTAACAGTAATCCAGGATTTTCTCGGCGTGGTTTATTTATTTATTTATTTATTTATTTATTTATTTTCTCCACCACTAGACTTGTTACTGTTTATTTAGCTGGATAAAGCGTTGGGCTTACCCATTAGACATACTTTTTCAATCTGTTTTAATATTAGACATATTACTGATTGTTCTTGATTGTACGGAAACATAACTGAAACTCCGCCCCCTCTATGTTGGATTGAGAAGGCGTCTCGGCTCCCCGCTCAGGTGAAGCCCCTGCCGTTGGCGTCCGAGTGGAACGGCAAGCAGGAGAGCTCCGTCCTGAACATCAGCTCGTCCATCTACGACGAGATCCAGCAGGAGATGAAGAGGGCCAAAGTGTCACAGGCTATGTTCGCCAAGGTCGCCGCTTCCAAGAGCCAGGTATGGAATAGCTTCACTACTGACCCGGTATTAAACCCGCATGGTAACCATGATTTGTTGCACATGGCCTGGGTGTTAGCATTAGGAATTCGCATTAGCATTACCACACGCCGGATGTTATTGTATCACTGTAGCGGTGTGAGGAATTCCTACAAGATGTCTGGTAGTTCTGCTAGCATAAAATGCTAATTGCTAAGCCTGAATGATTAGTAAAGAAGCATACGTTTCTATTAAATAAGTTTTTTTTTTTTTTTTTTAAATCCCGAAAAACCAAAGCAAGTCTGGAAGATTTCAAACTCGGTCCTAGATGTCGGCGAGTTGCCGTCATATACGCCACCGGTCTTAAATCTTTGACTTATCGACAAATGTTCAAAGTTATCGGAAAGTAAACGGAAGTCTTTTGGTTCATTTGAAGTTGAAATCCAAATTCGAAAAAAAGAAAAAAAAAAACAACTCCCGACAGGCCAGTTTTGAGTCGACAAACTCAAAACGTCTCGCTTCCACAGACAAAACGTCAACATCGGCCTGCGACTACAAAGAGGCGCAGAGGAGCTTCTCCTTGAAAAAAGTGAGATAAAAGAAAAGAACCCGATCGCGTTCACCCCAAAACACAGGCTGGTAATTTATGGCCATAACGACACAGGCTTTATTGTGGCCTTGCGAACAGCAGACGATGTTTCAACGTTAAACAAATGTGTTTATATTGTCCCGTCTGTGCTAAGCCCACGCCATTATCTCACCCAGAGAACAAGCTACAGCTGAATACAGGCTTGTGTGCACCAAATTACCGCCTGATTCTCTCTATTAAAACTAATTAAAGAAAAGGCAGCCGAGCCCCATTATTAAAGGTTTGGAATATCTGCGTGCGCGGTTCGAAGATTTTGCAGGATTGCGTTTGATGGCGAAAGGGGGGAAAAAAAAAATGAGTGAAAAGCCCTAAATTATCTGGAAATATCTGAGGCCTTTTTTTTTTTTTTTTTGTCTTTTTTTTTTTCTTTCTTTTTTTTCTGCTGATTGCGCTGATCACAGTGCCAGATACCTTTCTTTTACCAAATTACAGTTTGATGCACAAACCACTGTTTTTGTTCAAGAGAGTTCAAAGCAGAGAAATGAAGGGAGGGGCGGCACGGAAAGAGAAAAGCAAAGCAGTGTGTTCATTCCTGAGAACGTCGCCCTTGGAATTCTGGGAGAGAGAAAAAAAAAAGGGGGGCTCGTTCGGTTGCTGCCTGTGATGTAGTTGTTCCTGTATACGTAGCGCTTTTGGATTCTCATCTTCTGTAGCTCGGAGGTTTTCTCACTAGCGCTGGCCAGAGAGCAAATCACAGGTGTGTATTAATGTAACGCGTTATCGTTTCTATAGTAACGGATCATTCGCAGGAGTTTGTGTGGCGGACGCGCCGCGGAATCAAAGCCTAATAATAGATGGATTGATATTTGCTGTTATTTAATGAATTTTAACTGATGAGGGGACGATTGTAAGGGATAACAGGAACTAACTTGTTTCTGAGATGTACTTATAAATGGATAAAAAGTGCAACATGTTCTTATTAAAAAAAAAAAATGGAATCAATGGCAAATTTCCGTGGTATAAAAGGAATAAAACACTTCACGGTGGTTGCTGTCACTCCGCTCTCTCACACCACACAGTCATTGATTATTTTTCTATAACTGCATGAGTGTTTATTCCTTACATAAGCACCAGGATAAAGCAGAGAGAGAGAGAGAGAGAGAGAGAGAGAGAGAGAGAGAGAGAGAGAGAGAGAGAGAGTGCTGTTAAAGGGAATATACTGTATGTGCAGGTGTGTGTGTATATGTGTGTTTGTAACTGTGTGCATTGATATTCATGTGTGTTCATCTTTCTGCGTGTGAGTGTGTGTGTGTGTGTGTGTGTGTGTTTGTTGTTATGTATTATATATGTCTATGAGGCTTTGTGTGAGTGTATGTGTGAGTGTGTGTGTGTGTGTGTGAGTGTGTGTGTGTGTGTGTGTGTGAGTGTGTATGATGTTTTGTATTATATGTCTATGAGGCTTCATGTGAGTGTATGGGTGAGTGTGTGAGTGTGTGTGTGTGTGAGTGTGTGTGTGTGTGATGTTTTGTATTATATATGTCTATGAGGCTTCGTGTGAGTGTGTGTGTGAGTGTGTGTGTGTGTGTGTGTGTGTGAGTGTGTTTGTTGTTTTGTATTATATATGTCTATGAGGCTTCGTGTGAGTGTGTGTGTGAGTGTGTGTGTGTGTGTGTGAGTGTGTGTGTGTGTGATGTTTTGTATTATATATGTCTATGAGGCTTCGTGTGAGTGTATGGGTGAGTGTGTGTGTGCGTGTGTGTGTGTGTGTGTGTGTGTTTGTTGTTTTGTATTATATATGTCTATGAGGCTTCGTGTGAGTGTATGGGTGAGTGTGTGTGTGTGTGTGTGTGTGTGTGATGTTTTGTATTATATATGTCTATGAGGCTTCGTGTGAGTGTATGGGTGAGTGTGTGTGTGCGTGTGTGTTTGTTGTTTTGTATTATATATGTCTATGAGGCTTCGTGTGAGTGTATGGGTGAGTGTGTGTGTGAGTGTGTGAGTGTGTTTGTTGTTTTGTATTATATATGTCTATGAGGCTTCGTGTGAGTGTATGGGTGAGTGTGTGTGTGTGTGTGTGTGTGTGTGATGTTTTGTATTATATATGTCTATGAGGCTTCGTGTGAGTGTATGGGTGAGTGTGTGTGTGCGTGTGTGTTTGTTGTTTTGTATTATATATGTCTATGAGGCTTCGTGTGAGTGTATGGGTGAGTGTGTGTGTGAGTGTGTGAGTGTGTTTGTTGTTTTGTATTATATATGTCTATGAGGCTTCGTGTGAGTGTATGGGTGAGTGTGTGTGTGAGTGTGTGTGTGATGTTTTGTATAATATATGTCTGTGAGTGTGCATATGTGATTCTGTTTTATATGTGTTTATGTTGGATTATGTGTGTGTATGTGTGTGTGTGTGTGTGTGTGTGTGTGTGTGTGCATGTGCATGCATTCGCTCCTCTCTCCCCCCTGCATGCGTCTGCGCTCCCCATTCATGGCTGGTGTGAATGTGAATTAAGCGGCAGATAAGAACTGTGCTAATTACGCAGCTGAAAAAGGGGCCGGGGAGAGCACTTATCTCCGGCTCCATCTCGTAATGTGCGCTCCCTGGGCAGCTGGTCCCCCCACCTCCTCCCCTCTTTCCTTTCCTACTTCCCTCCATCCTGCTTTCCTTCCATCCCTTGCTTCCTCTCTGTCTCTCTCTCTCTCTCTCTCTCTCTCTCTCTCGCTCTCTTCAGCATCAGGCTCACAGGCTAAACGTCCAGCCAGCGGGAACTATCGTTGGTGGAACTGATGGCGGTCAGAGCGGCGTGTGTTTGTAAATGTGTACGTAGTGTAGGGGGATGGGAGGCCGTTTCCTGTTTCTTCATTATTGGCGAAAGGCCTGTAGGGTCTCCGAGTAGCTCGGGACGGAGTAAGAGGGCGGATACTCTCGCATACGCTCTCGCAGATACACCTGCGTTCAGTTTGTACTTAAGAGTTTGGTTTCTCCACACATAAAATTAAAAAAAAAAAAAAAAAAAACAGAGCAAGGAGACGAGGAAAAAGAGATGAGGAGCTGTAAACATCACTTCAGAACAAGTACAAATGTGTGTGTGTGTGTGTGTGTGTGTGTCAAGAACATTTAACTTTGTGCTCATGTTTGTGTGAATTAGATCTATCAAAGAAATTTCTCCATCCAGATGTTATTTTTATTTCCTCCTCATAGTTAGAATTCACTGTGTATATTCATGTCCATGTTGCCGAGTGTGTGCACCTCGTGTGTGTGTGTAGGGGGGATGGGTGTGTTGAACATGTGCCATGTTGTCCCTCTCTTTGGGCTCGGCTCCACACAGCCCCTCTGTTCGTTGCCACTTCACGCTCCCAGTTTCCCGCTGCACGTTTAGCTCAATTCTCTTACAGATTAGCGCACGGCTAACTTTGCTGTCAGGCTGTTTAGTGCACTGAAGTGTGTGTGTGTGTGTGTGTGTGTGTGTGGGAATGGAGCAAACATAGTGAACGTAAATTAGTATAAACTAGTAAAACACAACTTCACACAGTGACCAGACGTCCATAAAGTTTCCAAAACCTTACTGGATGGTGATATCTTGATAGTTACACCACAGCGCTGTTGAAATCTCGAATCTGATTGGTCAGAAGGTGGCGCTTGACGAGTAGTTCCAACTGCAAGGTTGATATCGGGATCTTTCATTTCTAAAACGTTATCGTTTCGATAGTAACACGCTCGTATGGTGGATGCGCCACATGAGTGATGGTTGGCCTTGTGACGTCGTCTGTAAGGAGACGTTTAGTTAAGGTTATCGGAAGGAGTCTCCAGCGTCAGCGCTTTGGAACAGACGGTAAGTCTGCGTGCGTTTGAAGGCCGGTAAGGGGAACTGTTATAGCTGCTACGACTTGTCTCGTTTTGGATCGGACGCTCCGTAAGATTAAGCGTAACTATAAGCGGATAAAAAGTGACAGGTTGTTCTCTAATGGATGAAAGATTGTAATCATTGGCAAAGCCTTGTGGTTGAAGAGGAATAAACACTGTTATCGGAAATAATCCACTTACGCGGCGCTGATTATTTGCCGACAAGAACACACTCCAAAGTGTGTTATTCCTCGCATGTCTCCTAGCTCAAGTGGGAACAAGCGCACTCTCTGTTCTTGGATGAGAAGTATCTTCAGATCCCTGTTCCATTCCCTCAGAATGACCCTTCTCTCGCTTTCTGTTCCTCTTCTGGAAGAGGTAGGGGTAATTAGCAGCGCTCTAATGAGACAGAATGTCAGGGATATGGTACGTTGCTGCAGTACAGGGGGGCAGGTGTGGGGCTCTTGTGTGTGTGTGTGTGTTGGGGGGTAGTGGAGGGTGTGCCATCTGTCACCAAGGGTTCACCACTCTCTAGAGGAGCGACATTGTGGGCTGGAACGAGAAATGGAGGATGTGTGAAAGTGTTAGACATATTAGACATACCTGAGATCATTGCTCTAGTTCAAAATGGTTCTCTGTTGCGCGATTGAAAATCCAGTCCTTCGGATGGTGATCGTTTCCGGTATGACCATGTGCTGGGGATTTGAAGGACGAAACTATGACTTTGGTCTACCTCGTTAGGGTTGTACTTGTGGACTCTTTGTGTCATGAAGTCCTGTCCACGTTGTCTCTAGTTCCTGTTGGTGTTTCTCCAGCTCCTCATTCTCATTCATTCATTCATTCATTCAGATGTCCATCCTATCTGCCCATACACCATACGGGAGGCTCTCACAAGATCACCAGATCTTCTTGCGTTCTACTCGTCTCCCGTTTGGATGTGATCATGTCCAACCTGTATTCTTTGTACTCGTATTGAAAGGCTGGAGAGACCAGTCCCAGGAACCTCCGGGACATCTTGCAGGAGGCATGGCCGAGCATGTCTGAAAACGTATGTAGACGAGGCTGTTGTTGAATTTATGACTTATTAGTTAGTATCATTTTCATCATATTTTAGTTACAGTTGGGGGGGGGCACGGTGGCTTAGTGGTTAGCACATTTGCCTCACACGTCCGGGGTTGGGGGCTCGAATCCTGCCTTCGCTTTTGCATGTTCTCCCCATGCTCCTGGGGTTTCCTCCGGGTACTCCGGTTTCCTCTTTCGTTCCAGAGACATGCTGATTGGCATCTCTAACTTGTGCATCTGTGCCCTGTGCCCTGTGATGTGTTGGTACCCCATCCAGGGTGTCCCCTGCCTAGTGCCCCGAGTTCCCTGGGATAGGCTCCAGGCTTCCCCGAATCCCTGTGTAGGATAAACGGTACGGAAAATGGATGGATGGATAGACGTTCTTGCAAACTGACATTCTGAACTAATTGGCCGAACTTGACGTATACGCTCTTTAAAAAGCCTTCCTCGAGGTTCCTCACTGGTTAAGAAAGCTAGCTTTCTAAATGGGTTCTACTTGGAACCTTCCCCAAAAGAGAAACCCTCTGTGGTAGGGGTTTGTTATGTAGAAACTAACCAAAGCAAACCCAAGAAACCAACAAAGAATCAAAAAAAACCAAACCAAATAACTTTTCTAGGGTTGCCAGATTTCTTTGTCTTGTTAAATAATCAACTCACTCGTCATTTTAACACTTCCACATCACTGACTGCTCGTTTTGTTTGCATATACAGTATCTGCAAATGCGTCCGTTGCTCCTCCCACGGGCGGGGCTTATGGAATTGCTTGCTCTGATCATGTGCCAGATTTCTTCCTCAACATCATGCTCTTTATTCCTTAAGTCCTGTGTTTTGCTTTTCTTAGACTTTTCAGATCTGCACTGCCTGCTGTCTATGAAAGCATTATTATTCCTTCATATAGGGAAAAAAGATTGTGTGTGTGTGTGTGTGTGTAATATGTATATGTGTGTGTGTGTGTGTGTGTGTGTGTGTGTGTGTGTGTGTGTATATATGTATATATATATCCCTGCATTATTTCTTTCATTATTTGGCGTAGTGTGGCGGCTGCATTTTGAGAAGTGGTTTGTTTACCATTATGAATTCATCCTCTTCCCGTGGGGGATGGAGGGAAGCAGAAGCAGGCAGATGGGAACGGAGAGGGGGAGTGCGCCCGCGCCTCTTTATTAATTGATTTATTTATTTATCTGGCTGCCTGGTTATTAGGTTGCCTGGGAAACGGCTGCGGTTCCCTCTATTATTAAAGACGCAATTTTCTTGAACTGGAGGCCCCAGATGTCTGAATAATTGATTTAGGGCTGAATTATGGCCCAAAAAGCCAAAGCCTAGTCTTGCAATGAAGCTTTTTTTTTTCTCTTACTGTGGGGCACACAGAGAATGTACAGCAGGATTTTTAGGATTTTTCCTCCCACCATCCGGTGCTCACTTTCACCTCCGGCACTTGTTTAGACGCTTCCCTTTCTCTGTGTCGTTTTAACGTTCTGCTCTCTCTCTGCACCTGTGTCACGTCTGGACGTTCTCTTTCAATCCCTCTCGTCATCACTTTACACCGGCGAGCTTGTCTTTGATCGCCTCGTCCTGTCTCGGTTTCATTTTGAGAACAGTTCGGACAATAGACGGTCTATGCACCCTTTATCCTAAATTCTTAAGTCCTGACTTGTGCATACAAACAGCGATTGTAGGAATACCAATCATCTAACTCTGGCTCTCTGTCTCTCTGTGAAGCGTGCGCCCAAGGTAGCTCGTTCTCGCCCCCTGTTTTCGGGCTCTTCCTCGCGTCTTCCCTGTCAGACCACACAGGCCTTGTTCCGAAGCCCATTCCTCCTAATCTGATCAGGCAGGCAAATACGCCGGGAAAAGCGGCTTTAATGATCCCCCTAATTACCCCAAGTCAATACCAACTGTATTATTAGACTCCGGGAAAATATTCCATTAGCCCCCCCCCTCACAGTCCCCCACCCCCACTCCGTGTGACTCTCAGTGCGTGGCGATGTCATGCGCCGCGCACCCCCGCGCTTGTAATTAATTTTATTTACACACGCAGGAATGCGCAAGGTCGCACCTGCAGCCCGGAGCCGGCCCCTGCCTCGCCCGCTTAATCAGATCTGTCATAATTACCGCTCGCCATGCCTGTGACACACGCCGAGAAATATTTCAATTTCGCCGCTCGCACCGTGGCCTCACATGTCCATCCAGCGCGCCACTCAGAGGCGACGGACGGACGGACGCACACCCGATCCGTTTCCTTTCATGCCTTCCTTTAGATTCTTCTTCTCTCGTCGTCTCGTATAATTAACTCGGCCATTTTCATAATTGAGACATCGTGGGTTTAACCTTCTCCATTGGCTGAGATGAGTCAGCTGATCTAGTCACATGCTCACATGAGTGAAGTAACATAAAGTATCAGTCGAAACTCCACTAAGCTTCTGTTCTAGTTAGAGTCTTGAATATGTTCCTTGGTCTTGTTTTTTTTTTTTTTTTTTTTTGTTCTTTTTTCGAAGCCAAACCTGTCTGCCAATTAAGGATGCTGATTTAGCTGACATATACAATTTGCAGGTTTTATGCAATTTTAATCTATAATGCAATAAGATCTCTGTGATTTATCTGCTTAATTACGCACTGATATTAGCAATTAAACTCCAGCTTTGAATTAAATCTCAATCAGGCGCTTATAATTGATGGACTAGCACGACTCGGAGGCGCTTCATGAGTTTCTCTCTCTCTCTCTCTCGCTCTTTCTCTCTCTCTCCCTCTCTCCGTGTACGAGTTGCACCCGAATCTTCGGTCACGTGTGACCTCCTCCTCCTCGCTTTCTCTTTCTTTTGAGGGCCTTAAATGAGCAGATTTGGGGAATTACTCACTGCCGATTTATTTTAGCCGGTTAGCAATGAGAGCAGTAAGACTTGCAGAAGAAGAGACCCTTTTTTTTTTTTTTTTTTTTTTTAAATAGCTTTTTGAAACTATGAACCCTAGGTCTGTTCTGAAGTAAATAAGGCGAGTCTGTCCACTTCCACACTCCACATTACTGTTTTTATAACATATAGAGCATTTATAATGATGAGTGTGTCTCACTGTATTTCTCTCACTTTCTGTCTATCTCTCTTTGTCTCTCTCTCTCTCTCTCTCTCTCTCTCTGGCCTCATTCAGAGAGCAGCACTTAAATAACCCCCTCATTACGGACTCATTATGGACCGTTGCATTCTGGGACTCGTAGTCCTTATCTGCCGTGCGGCATTTATTTGCCCGAGACGGTCGTCTGTGGAGGTTTTTTTTTTTCTTCTTCTTATTTTTCTTTAGGCTTCATGCAGCCACTGGCCTTCCCTGCCCTCTTTTCCTGCCAAACACACAACCACCAACGAGCCGTCGCGTCCTCGCTCAGCGTCGACCCGGCGTCCTTTCACATATGCTGCGTGACAACGTTTCTGTTTCTCAGGCGGCAGATGGGACGAGTTCACTGCTCCGGTTCGCATCACGTACACAAAGCGTGCAGCCGTGAACAGGTTCAGGTGCCCGGTGTTAGCCTTCGGATTTCTCCGCGCAGCGCCGCTTGCCAGAGCTGGGCCCGTGCCAGGAGCAGGAAACAGGGGGGTTGGAAAAGAAGGAGGAGGAGGAGGTGGGAAGGTGGTGGGGTGGGGGGGCGGGATAATAACGCTTTGTCTGTAGCCCCTCTGCCTCACATCATAATGTTTATCTCTTCTTTCTCCTTCCTTCATCAGCACAGTAGAAGTAGGCCATAACAGTGGATTACTCTGCGGAAAAAAAACAACCGAGTGACGTCGTAATGCTCCCGGATTAGCGGCGTTATAAAAACATCTTTTAGGAATCTCTGCTCTTTTTCCCCCCCTCCCCTATCAGCCATGCGGCGCAGCTTTTTCCTGACTTTATGGAAGTCTCAGCAGGGTTACGGAGGACACGGCTCTCGCTGTGACACCGCTAACACCACGCTGCTAACGCTATTTGCCAAATGAGATAATATAAAGGTGTTAGGTTTATCAGCGTGCTGATCGGAGGTGAATACAGTGCTGTTTGCTCACACAGAAGCCCTATGCACCAGTCATTGGCAACTTGTGACTGCACACACACACACACACACACACAAACCGTTTTGCATTCTCTCGCACTTTCTCACTGCATAGCTGGTGAATCTCGCACATGAATTCAGCCATTATGTTCTGAGAGAAATATTTTTTTTAATCAGAAACAGCTATTAATACACACGCTACATCCATCGAGTCTCACAGTTCTCCACCCCTGGTACATTTTCAGACGAGATTAAAAGTACCCCAGACTGTCGTACCTACAGTTATCTGTAACATTGTCTATAGCTAGAAAGAAAAGCGTACAGTATAAACACTGATACGGTGAGGTTTTCTGTAAGGAGAATTGTATTGAACAATCATGGAAGGAGTCTCCAGTGTCTGCACTTTGTAGCACTTTCCTGTTTGTCGTCATCGTGACAAGCTGAGTTTATTTTCTCTTATTCATTGCGAGAGAAAAGGAAAGAGAAGCTGGTGAGGGAGCTACTCTGTTTATAGCTGCATGAATGAGAACAGGAACTACCTTTTTTACAGACATTCCACAATATTAAACGCAGCTATTAATGGTTCAAAAGTATTACGTGTCATTACTGTTACAATTAGTGGCTCAGCGCTCTACAGTATATAAAACAACACATTCAGCTACAGGTGTCGCCTGAGAAGTGTCCTCTCTAGCTACAGATAATGTTACCGATAACTCTAGGTAACTCTCTAGCTATATAGACGATGTTACAGTTACCATAGGTAACTTACTAAGCATAGATAATGTTACCGATAACTGTAGGTAACTCTCTAGCTACAGGTAATGTTACATATAACGTAGATAACTCTCTAACTATAGGCAATGTTACATATAAAGAAGGTAACTTTCTAGCTATAGACAGTGTTACATATAATGTAGGTAACTTTCTAGCTATAAACAGTGTTACATATAATGTAGGTAACTTTCTAGCTATAGACAGTGTTACAGCTAACTCTAGGTAACTCTCTAGCTATCGACAATGTTACATATAATGTAAGTAATTCTATAGCTATAAACAAAGTTACATATAATGTAGATAACTTTCTAGCTATAAACAATGTTAAATATAATGTAGGTAACTCTCTAGCTATCGACAATGTTACAGATAATTGTAGGTAACTCTCTAGCTATAGACAATGTTACATATAATGTAAGTAATTCTATAGCTATAAACAAAGTTACAGCTAACTGTAGGTAACTCTCTAGCTATCGACAATGGTACATATAATGTAGGTAACTTTCTAGCTACACGTAATGTTATAGATAATGTAGGTAACTCTAGCTATCGACAATGTTACAGATAACTGTAGGTAACTTTCTAGCTATAAACAATGTTACATATAATGTAAATAATTCTCTAGCTATAGACAATGTTACAGCTAACTGTAGGTAACTCTCTAACTATCAACAATGTTACATATAATGTAGATAACTTTCTAGCTATAAACAATGTTACATATAATGTAGGTAACTTTCTAGCTATAAACAATGTTACATATAATGTAGGTAACTTTCTAGCTATAAACAATGTTACAGATAACTGTAGGTAACTCTCTAGCTATAGACAATGGTAGATATAATGTAGGTAACGCTCTAGCTACAGGTAATGTTACATATAACGTAGATAACTTTCTAACTATAGACAATGTTACATATAATGTAAGTAATTCTATAGTTATAAACAATGTTACATATAATGTAGGTAACTTTCTAGCTATAGACAATGTTACAGCTAACTGTAGGTAACTCTCTAGCGATCAACAATGGTACATATAATGTAGGTAACGCTCTAGCTACAGGTAATGTTACAGATAATTGTAGGTAACCTTCTAGCTATAAACAAAATTACAGATAATGTAGATAACTTTCTTAAATAACTACTGAATCGCTTTATGAGTTGTTACTCTAGAAACATACGCATTAGAACGAGCACGTTCATATAAACCTTGAAAATGAATAATCTAGTAGCGGTGTGGTTATAATAGCTTTTAAGATAAAGGCTAAATCTAGTGGCCTAGTTGTGGTCTTTATACACACGTTCCTGACCTCCCCCCCCCCCCCCCCCCCCCTTGCTAAAAGCAGAACCTAATAAGAACTCTGTTTGGGACACAACTGAAATGAAATGTAGCCAGGTTTAAACAGCCTAATGCTTCATAAAAAAAAAAAAAAAAAACAGCAGTGGGATGATCCGTATCTGAATCAGAAGTAGTTTGGTGTTTTTCTGAGGCAAAAAGACGAACACACTCTGCAGGCACCTCTCGCGCTCTCTGTGTTTGGTAAAGCAGTGGAAGAAATGCAATTGGACAAACACAAACACACGTTCGAGTGTGTAAACCCCGCCGGTCCGCTCTAATCGAAGAGGCCCAGTCCCATACACGCCATGTTTCCTACATGAGTAACAACATGCTGGTTAGATTATTGGCGCAGTTTGCTTTTTTTTTTTTTTTAAATGTGTGTGTGTGTGTGTGTGTGTGTGTGTATTGTTTGATGGAGAGTGACATTTCACATCATGGCTTCCTGCATGTAGCAGTATTTTATGATGGGGTTTAATGGTTGTGATTGATTGCGTGTGTGTGTTGACAGAAACGACGCAGAGACATCAGTGTGTGTTTGCTATCCCTGTGTGTGGCATTTAAGAAAAAACAGTGTGGGATTTACAGTCTTTATGTCTCTCTCTCTCTCTCTCTCTCTCTCTGTGTGTGTGTGTGTGTGTGTGTGTCTCTCGCTCTTTCGGGTTTGATGTGGCTTTGGGAGGAGTTGGAACCGGGGACAACAGAAGTGCTGAGTTATCTCAGCCGTGCAGCGCGCCTGTGTGGCTCCGGCTCTGGCTCCAGCCTCTGAGTGTGTGCATGTGCATGTACTTGTGTGTGCGTGTGTGTGTGTGTGTGTGTGTGTGTGTGGCTGAGTGCTAGGTAATCCTGTGGAAATGAAAGGTGCTGCCGCACACTGGTCTGGAGATTACAACGTCATTCTTGTAACTCTGCCAGGACACAGTGCAACACACACACACACACACACACACACACACACACACACACACCTCTCCACTCCTTCTGTTGCTTTCTGTGCAGTGGTGGAGTGGAACACCTTCTGTGCAGTGTGTGTGTGTGTGTGTGTGTGTGTGTGATGCACAGTATAAGATGGCTGATCTGTTGAGGCACAGGGCAGTGGGAAAGATGGTCAGGGTTTTATGTATAATAAAAAAAAAATATATATATATATATATATATATATATATATATATATATATATATATATATATATATATATATATATATATATATTTAATAATAATTTTAATAATCGCTAATAAACAAATAATAGTAATATTAAGTAAACTCATTTAGAGCTAAAGTATGACATGAATACGTGAACGATTAAACAAAGGAATAATAATATGATTGTTTAATGCACACACACACACACACACACACACACAGGTTCATACAGAAAATATATTAATTTAAAATATATATTTATTAATCTAATGTATCTGCCTGATGTGTGTTGAGATGTTCATGTGACCCATGTGTGTGTTTGTGTGTGTGTGTGTGTGTGTGTGTGTGCGTGCGGGCACAGGGTTGGCTGTGTGAGCTGCTGCGCTGGAAGGAGGACCCATCCCCGGAGAACCGAACGCTGTGGGAGAACCTGTCCATGATCCGGCGCTTTCTGAGTCTCTCGCAGTCGGAGAGAGACGCCATCTACGAGCAGGAGAGCAACGGAGGGCAGCAACACCACACCGAGAGACCCACACACCTGCTGCACATGCCCACCGAGCCGCTGCAGGTACACACACACACACACACACACACACACCGCACGCCAGAAGACATTTGGATACATTTCCCAAGAACTGGCCTTGTTTTATCATTTATCAAAAAATAATATGCAATTATAGTTATTTAAGAATGCATTATTTAAAAAAATATATATAAAAATAAATTATTGTTTATAAGTTATTATATAAAAATTAAAAAAAAATAGAAATCTATCTGCATAATCATGTTTGTGATATGGACTGATACATTCCTACACTCCTCTGTGTGTGTGTGTGTGTGTGTGTGTGTGTGTGTGTGTGTGTGTGTGTGTGTGTCCTTAGAGTCACCCGGTTTTCTTTAAACGTTATTTAAAAAGACATAATCGGACAGAATATCAATAAATAATAGATAAATAATAGAAAAATTTATTTTAAAAAAAATAAAAAGGGAGCGGCGCCAATAAAACATGAACAGCGGATAAACCAAATCAAATCCACGTTCCCACGGACTCGGTTCGAATTCCCAAACACAGCACAGGAGGTTGTTTTTTTTGTTTGTTTGTTTTTTGTTTTTGTGTCTTTTTGCGTTTGTGGACGACGCGGTAAAAAACGCTCGATTTTTCCGCTGTGTTTTTTCCAAAAATACGCGATGCGACTTGACGCGTCGTTCGATTCGGCGAAATCGCGATCGCACGCGGTTGTTCCGCGCGGTCTCGCGTGGAGATGTCTGTCGGTAAATCAGACCTTTTATCTGTACTCATGATCCGCGCACGTGGATCGGAGACGGCTTTGCATGAACGCGACGCCACGTGACGTGTCTCGGCTCAGACCTGCGGCCATTTTGAAAAATCGCAGGCTCCTACGGATGTTGCCAAGTTTGCTCGATTTGCTCAGAGGGACTGGATTTCGACAAATTTTAAACACCATCGCATCGTGTGTGTATATGTGTATATATATATATATAACATGAACGAGGCGTGCGTAAACACTAAAAGTGCCGGGTTGTACGATACTCCGTGTACTCGATGTATGAACGCTGACATTTCGAGCAGAGAAGTTAAATACAGTGAAATAAAAATCAAAGACACGAGTGAACAGTTTAAAAGTAGTCTTGTTCCTTTTTTTTATTTTATTCTTTCCCCACCCCCGACGGTAAGCTTGACATTTAAGCGGAATTACCCGTTAATTAATAAACCGTACACTATTTACCGGTGTGTTGTTCCGCACGTTCCACGAGTCCCTAAGAAAACACAAGAGCTCCGTGTTCGTCTTTCAGAAAAGATGACTCTACGGTACGAGTTTAAACGTGACCTGATCCGTGCTAACGATGCAAAGCCCTGCTGTTATTTGAGAAACGATGTCCAAAGGCGTCTCTTTTTAACGTCAGTATTAGTTCAGAGCTCTGAGAGAGCTCTGTCGGATATATATGAGAGAATGGGATCGGCGTGTCCTTATAATTGTGTCCCGCCTAATCGTGTCCTCGTGTTTTGAGTAGCGGCTCGAGGTTTTCGGACCCTCCTCAGTGCCCTATAGTGCATGCGACCTACATACAGTACACTGCGAGAGGCTTCGGCATCTTATTATTATTATTTTTAGTACAAAACGTCGTTGGAGATGTTTATTTGATCGCGTTCCGAACATTACCGTTACCAAAACGTTAACGTTTGTATGTCAGTAAAGAAGGCGGCGTACGACCGTAGTAACAGACCACAAAAAAAAAAAAAACGAGCGAGTGAGACAAAGTCCTCAGATGACCCGTGACAGATTCTCTAAGATGCTCAGTGAAACTTTTCATCTAACGTCCTTATTAAACTGCAGAAATCACACCAGATTTTGACAGCGGGTGCGTCTCAATTAGCTCCCTAGGTGGTGAATCAGTACCTGGTGCACATGAGTTAAGACCCTGACTCAGTGCACATGGATTGAGACACCGAAGACTCCGATGATTTCCGGCGACGTGACTACATATCCGCGCTGTAAAATGTCTCCGCTGGCATTTATGAACAACAGGCAGGACCGGTGTCGTATAAATCTGTCCGCGTAATCACGCGCGTTTCCGTCACGGTACCTCGAGCAAGATCGTAGGCGAGCTAGCGGGTTTATTTGAAATCGTCAAACACTTAAGAGTCGTTCGACTCAAACGAAACGCATATAGGACGTCCGATAGCGTTGTCGCTAAGGTAAGGGATCATTTCAGAGCTACAGCGACGATAACAAGCTACTTACATTTGTAGACGAAGATGGCTGAGAGTTCGTCCGCATTTTTTTCTTTTTCTATTTTGAGCTGAGAGGCTTCCGGAAATATCCAGTGAGCAGAACATGGCGAGCGGAGACGCGCCCTGGTTTTTGCGGTGCATTGTGGGATTTCTTAGGGAGCAAACGTTCCAGTGCACTGGAAGGATTTTGCGATTGAGACGGCCCTTAAAATGGCCGACTCCCTGATCAGTGCCCTGGCTACTGAACTAGGGACCTGATTGAGACGCACCCTCTGTGTCATTTATTACCGTTTACTTTCCTTTTATTGCATTTTTTAAAATTTTATTTCATTGTTATTAAAGGCATTGTCGCTTTACGGCATTTCTTCGCATGTGCAAGACTTTTGCGCAGTACTGCACATGGAAATTTACATATTATATATACACATATATATATATATAAGTCAGCTTCAGTTGCGTTTTCGATCGCGTGTTATTTTGTTACTTAAAGCCGAACGTTAGTCGGAGCAAGAAGCGCCGATTCAATAAAGACATTTTTATCCCGTTTTATTCGGCGCAAGCGAGCCGTAAGGATGCAAATCAGACGTCTTTATCGCAAATCCGGCTAAACGAGCCCTTGAAGTAAAAATCCGCACTATTTAGAGTTATCGAGTGGCAGTTTTTCAGTGTTCAAGGGCATCGGAGCGCGGCGAGTGAAACTCCAGACCTAAAAGCGTCCTCCTGGACGTGTCGTTATATTTTTTCTTTAACTGTAATACGGTCATATTGTTGCATCACTAGCCATTTTCTTTCTTCTTCACATTGCTCCTACAATGCTAATGTGTAAAACGAACTCTAAAGCACTTTTCGGACCAATAAGAGCTGCTGAAAGTTTCTATTGTTAAGTGTTGACAATATGGAGAAAAATGTCTGAACTTCCGTTCAACTTCCACGGTGATCTCATAGGACGTGGTGTAGGTCAGGTCTAGATCGCAGAGAAAAGTAGAAGGCATACGCTCAGGATAGCAACTTTCACTAATGATATTAATAATAATAATAATAATAATAATTCCTTACATAATTAAGCGGGGGGGTGAGGGGGTGAGAATCTCCTCAGCCTCCATTAGTGCATTAAAAGATGTTTATGATATGTGGGGAAGAAAAACTAAACATGACGTGCAGGAAGATGAATAAAAAAAAACGTTAAAACGACACGAATAAACAACATTTCGTATAAAAATTTTTTTTAAAATGGCTAAATTGCAGTTAGATAATAGTGTACGGTAATAAATAATATATATATATATATATTTATTTATTTATTTTTTTGCGGATAACTTTTTATCAGTTTTCAATTACAAAACGAAGGAAAAAAAATGTAAAGATGAAACAAGACACAAGAAAGACAAACAGTAACGCACAAAACAAACAAAAAAAAACAATAAATAATAAAATAAATACAATTGTTATTGAACAATTTATACAAAAGTATTCTTTTTTAAAAGGCAGATATAGATGAAGCCTGGTTTAAATCAATGTTTATGATTTTATATATATATATATATATATATATATATATATATATATATATATATATATATATAATTTTATTTATTTATTTATTTAAATAATATCACAGCACTGTTTAATTCCAAGCAACTTTACACAACTCCAGCGGTCACAGTTTGAACTCGCACCCTTCCGTTCACTGAAACACAAAGGCGCACGCGCTTTTGGCCACCTTTTTTATTTATTTTTTTTCCTTTCCCTGAATATTATCTCAGAATGATTGTGCCTTAAAATGCCGCACTGTTTGGGTTTTTCCCGAGAAGCAAATAAAACGTTTATTGTGGACAGGGTTAAGCGACAGTTGCCCCTTCAGTGGCTGCAACCTAAAACAATGCTGCGTTTCAGAGCCGCTTTGTCATGTCTGTCACCTCAACGTGTGACTTTCCAACCACACACACACACGCACGCGCACACGCTTACACACACACACACACACGATATGTCAATTCCTCCCAGCCAGCCATGTGATTGAATCTTTGCAGATCTGGCCTTTTTTTTCCCCCTCTTGTTGTGTGAAGGCCCAGCTTTTTGAATAGTGCTTGATAAGCAATCAACAGCCACGCAGAATTCGGTGTGAACGTTTTTGCATGAAAAAAGGGCTGCGTGTTAACGGGCTCGCGTAAAAGATAACGCTGAAGGGGAAAAAAAAAACCTAGATCTGATTACATTGACGGAAAGGTCGCGTCTCTCTCACCCGCGTTCTGACCCGCCCGTTCCGAACAATACGCCCGGTGACGAGCCGACTCCGAACCCGACGCCCGTACGTTTCCGTACTTTATGCCACAGAACCGTTCGGCTTTATTTCACACGCCATCGCCAATGAACATTTGCTCGGACGATAATTAATACGCCGGAATTGAACCGAACAGACGACCGTTTTTGTTCACGATCCGGAGTTAAACTGTTCACACAAAAATCACCCACATTTTAAGCATAAAAAAAAAAAAAAAAAAGTATAAAACGTAATAAAACCGATCGTAGAGCCGCGCTGTTCTTTTCCGAATCCAAATTCCAGTCGTTGCGATTTGTTCCAGGATGCGACGTGCGGTATATTTTCTCTCGGTCCAACATTTCATTGGTTATTTTAACGTTGTGACCTATACGTAGGCGTAACTGATAAAGCGAACAGTGAGTGTTGCTACACTGTGATAAAGTTGCCGAAGTCTAATAGCGACTGATTTATTATTTATGTCTGATTTCAGCCCCAGGCCCACCCTCCACCTTCAGCCCAACTCCAGCCTGCCCTGGCGCTGCCCTACCCGTCACAGCCGCTCATTTCCCAGCAGCCTCAGCCTCAGCAGCAAACAGGACCCCGCCTCCCGCCTCGCCAGCCGTCCACCGCCGCGCCCGCCGAGGCCGAGGACGAGTCGCGTCAGGCTAAAGGTCGCACCGGCGCCCGTATCTCCTTGGAGGCGCTGGGAATCCTGCAGAGCTTCGTACAGGACGTAGGGCCGTACCCGGACGACGAGGCCGTGCACACGCTCTCGGCCCAGCTCGACCTGCCCCGGCATACAATCATCAAGTTCTTCCAGAACCAGCGCTTCTGCGTGCGGCCCAAGGAGGTGGCGTCGGGAATCGCCCTACCTGCAGCCAACGAGCAGGACGAGGTGAGCATGACGGACTTCAAAGAAGGCGAGCTGCTCAAAGAGCTGGACGAGAGCACGCAGACTACTAGCATCTTCACCATCAAGATCGAGGAGCACGCGGGAGCCGAGGGACAGTGTCAGGCCGAGCAGGAAGTGAAAGAATAAACCTCGACTCGGATCAGACTCTCATCTCCTCCAAGAGTAGAACTGTAAGACTCTCAACCCGGGACTGCGTAATACAGAAGTATTACCTTTTTGTAAAAGCCCTGTATTATTATTCCACTGTAAAGATTTGCGCATCATTAAATAACCTGCACAATGAAAGAAACAAACAAACAAAAAAAAATGTTCAAAAAAAAATCTTAACTATGTTGCCGTGGATGTTTGCTGACTGCACTTGATGTATGTTGTTTTTACACTGAACTTCCAAACTACTGATTTTAAAAGAAAGAAGAAAAAAAAAAAATATCGACTCGGTCGAAGTTTGATAGACTTTGATAGATGTTTACGTACGTGGTGTTAACTGGATTTTTATTTTAATTTTATTTTAATGCAACTGATAATAAAATAAAAACGGGGGCCTTAACGGTGACAAACTGCTGAACAATACAGCGTTTTCTTTACGAAGCGAAGGATCACACAGGATCTGGCGCCCCAAGACCTGCAGGTAGACTGGAGGAGAATAGTTCGCTCTTTCAATCTTTACTTATTATTTGTTTGGAAGAAATATAAATATATATAAATATATATACATATATAGACATATATTAATTGTAAAAAAAAAATATACAGTCTTAAAGAAACTATGCCAACAAATGCCTTGTACTATATGGCACTGCCGATGTTAGATTATTTTGCGAAATCTTTTGTCGCTGTAATTTTTCAGGATTTTCACACGGTTCGAAAAAATGTGAATCGCGGTCTATTCCTCATCGACCCACGTTATTTATTTGCACCTCATGCAGTTTTCTGATGTAATTACGTCATTTCTGTCACAGCACATTGTTTTATTTGACTATTTATAAATGTAAGTTTGATGGGCAGTAAAAATCTAAGTGTCTTAAACGTTTTAAATGGGGAAAGAAAAAAAAAAATGTGCTTTAACGGTTGCCTAAAAAAAAAAAAAAAAAAAAAAAAAAAAAAAAAAAAAGAAAAGAAAGAAAGAAAGAAAGAAAAAAAAAAAAAAAAAGTGCTGTACGTCAAGCGACTCATGCTACGAGCTTCACGATTAATGTTGTATGCAATTTTTCCTCTCATGCAAATAAGCTTAGGAGAACGAATAAACCTATAGACCACCTTAGAGATTTAAAAAAAAATAAAAATAAATAAATAATAATAAAAAAAAAAATCCCACAAAAAAACAACAACAACAAAAAAAAAAACATATGCAATTTGTGTGGAGTTCGATGTTTGCGACGTGTCTTCCTTTGGTTAAACGATACGATTCAAAGCTATTCCTGTATAAAATATTCTGTATAAAAAGGAGCGTTTGTTTTTTTATGAGTTTAATCGCAAGGAGAAGACCGGTTATTTTGTTACGACTGACTGTTTTATAAGTGTTTCTCGGTTTTTCCTCGAGCAAAACTGTTCTAACTAGGAGTGGATATTGATTGTTAATGACACAATTAAACTGTTTGTATTGCACCCCAGAATCTTTGCATTAATAGCACCAATACATAAATCAAAATGCGGCAAATTTCATTTTTTTTATATAAGAATAGAACATTTTAGGGTTGTAACCGAAGTCATATTTTATTTATATATATATATATATATATGAAAAGCCTAGTGTTGATCATATATATATATATATTTAAAGCCTAGTGTTATACATCATGTATCATCATCTGAGCAGATTTATGGATGTTTTTTTCTCAGCCCTAATATCATCATATATATTAAGATGCCTTTCCTCTAAAGGTTCTTGTTCAAACTGTTCCTCCCTCCATTTCATTCTCTCCTCTGTTTGTTTCCAATTGTGAGCACGTGACAGGATAAATAAGCGTCTGGCGTTAATGCCGTGTTAATGAGCCCATCTTTGGGGAGAGAAGGTGTAAAGAGATGCAGGTGCTGTGACCTCTCGCTGAACCCCGGCTGAACGCTGCAGCTGGGAGACGAAGGCACGACGCCGTTCGCACGCTTCCAGCCGTGTGCCGAGGTGTCATCCGGGTCGCTCTTTAAACAACCCTTAAAATACCGGTCAGGAAAATTCTACACGGGGTTGTTTAGAAGTGAACCGGGAATACACGGGAACACATTAAGATAGGGGGAAAGAGTGATACGTGCGGGCTAGAACAGAACCGGGAATACGCTGGAACATGAACAGAGGGGAACAAGCTGACACACAGGAACACACACGCGGACGTGTGAACACACTTTCATTCGGAAATGTTGACACACTGACACAGGGTAACACGCAAACACTGAAACACAGAACACACTGACACAATAACACTGACACACAATAACACTGACACACAATAACACTGACACACAGAACACACTGACACACAATAACACTGACACACAGAACACACTGACACAAAATAACACTGACACACAGAACACACTGACACAAAATAACAATGACACAATAACACTGACACAATAACACTGACACAAAATAACACTGACACACAGAACACACTGACACAATAACACTGACACACAATAACACTGACACACAGAACACACTGACACAAAATAACACTGACACAAAATAACAATGACACAATAACACACACACAGAACACACTGACACACTAACACTGACACACAGAACACACTGACACACAATAATAACACTGACACTCAGAACACACTGACACAATAACACTGACACACAGAACACACTGACACACAATAACACTGACACAGAACACACTGACACAAAATAACACTGACACAAAATAACAATGACACAATAACACTGACACACAGAGCACACTGACACACTAACACTGACACAAAATAACACTGACACACAGAACACACTGACACACAGTAACACTGACACAATAATACTGACACAATAACACTGAAACACAATAATAACACTGATGCACAGAACACACTGACACACAGTAACACTGACACAATAACACTGACACACAGAACACACTGACATACAATAACACTGACACAGAACACACTGACACACAATAACACTGACACAGAACACACTGACACACAATAACACTGAAACACGGAACACACTGACACACAATAACACCGACACACAGTGAAACTGAAATGTGGAACACACCGATACACAGTAACACCAATACACAATAACACCGACACACAATGACACTGAAATGTGGAACACACCGATACACAATAACATTGACACACAATATCACTGACACACGGAAGACACTGACACACAATAACACTGACATGGAATCACTGACACACAATAACACACTGACCCACAGAACATAGTGACACATGGGGTTAGAAAAGAACCAAGGATACACAAAAACAATGATGCAAGGTAGCACACAGTAACACATTGACACATGGAAACACACTGACACATATGGTAACACATTCACGGACAGTATCATACTGACACGTATTACCATGTGTCAGTGTTACTGTCTGTCAATGTGCTACCATATGTCAGTGTTACTGTCTGTCTGTCTGTTTGTATGTTACTGTCACAGACACTAACACACTGACACATGGTAACACGTTCACAGACAGTAACACTGACACATGGTAACACACTAACAACACAGGAGCATTCTGACACACAGCAAAACACACAAACCCCTGGGAACACATTGACACTAATCTAGAAGAACCTTGTAGGTTCAATTCCCAGAACTATCACAAAGCCTCTATAAACCTTCAACCAGCTTGAGCAAACAAAATACAAGAAGAAGAAGGAGAAGAAGAAGGAGAAGAAGAAGGAGAAGAAGAAGAATTTGGCATAACTCACATCTACAAGAATGCTATTTTTCTGCAAGCCAGAAGAAAGAATCTAGATCAGAAAAAAACAATAATAGAGTTTAGAGTGCAAATTATTTTATAGCGTATTCATAAGTCATTGAATAAAAGTATGTATAACTGTTTATTTTGATTCCAATCAGTATAATTGATCATATCGATTGTCCTGCGTGTAGATGTTCATGCTTTGTCCCAATTGTTTATTTTATTTATTTATTTATTTATTTATTTTAAATATGTCCACAGATCTGATCCAATCCCAAGCCCGGTATTGATATCAGTCCTTCCCGCTGCATGACTTCCCAAAGGCCGCCTCCTCGTGCTCATTATGTAAAGATTTACAAAACACTTATAGGTTGTTTTTTTTTCTCTCCCTCTCTCTTTTCAATCTGTAATTAACTCGGCGTCTTAATGTGTACAGGTGTGCGTTATGTGAAACGAATTATGATAATGCGTGCGGTACGAATACGGACGGTTCGAATGTTTCTAACGTCAGATAAAATTGCTCAAAAGACCATAAACATGGAAAAATTATTTACTATTAAGAATCCAGCCGAGCCTGAAAATAGTGCATTTGTCTACACGGGAGAATAGTCTTGCTTTGTATTTGTTTTTATTAAGCGGTTAGCACGTGCGCCTCACACCTCCAGGGTCGGGGGTTCGAGTCCCACCGTGGTCCTGTGTGTGCGGAGTTTGCATGTTCTCCCCGTGCTGCGGGGGTTTCCTCCCGGTACTCCGGTTTCCTCCCCCAGTCCAAAGACATGCATGGTAGGCTGAGTGGCATTTCCAAAAAAGTGTCCATAATATATGAATGTGTGTATGAGTGTGCCTGACATGTATTGGCACCCTCTCCAGGGTGTCCCTCGCCTTGTGCCCCACGCTTCCTGGGATAGGCTCCAGGTTCTCCGTGACCCAGTAAGGATAAGCGGTACAGAAAACGGATGGATGGATGGATGGTTTTTTGGTTTAAAAATAAAAGAAAGACTTTTTTTTTTTTTCTTGTAAAACTCGGCATGAAATCAAACTCTACCAGTAACAAATCTCCAGTTAGTGAAGATGTATATATATTATATAAAATATATTTATTTTAAGGAACACATCATTAATAAAGTTCTAGTTATTTGTTTCATTAATTAAGCTTCAATTAGACATTTGTAAAAGGTTTATTCTGTATGTATTAGTTTTTATTTTGGGGGGGGGGGGCACACCTGTATCAGAGTAATAATTGAATTATTATAATACGCGATAAAATTTATTTTAAAAAATGGAAGCATTTTATAACCTAAATATTTATTTTTAATCGTCCTTTAGGTCCTACAGAAGAAAGCATTAATTAATCATTTTTATGTGTTCTTTAAAATGAAGTCGTTACTAAAACTACCTTTTTTTGTACTCTAATGTACACCAGGACTAAATATTACCTTCATATAGAATTGCGTCATTACAACAAAACTTAATCGTAAAAGAGTTCCAGTATATGAACGTACAGAATAAAGACGACTGATTTATTGTTTTCTTTTGCAAAGATATTACAAATGAAGCTTTTTTTTTTTTTTAAAAGCCTTCAAAACTATTCTTTCTAAAAAAAAAAAAAAAAAAAAATTGTTCGGTATTAGCCATGGCACATTACCTAAGTGTTTGCTTATTGTACTTAAGCCCATGTTTTATAAGCTACTGCATACAAGTCTAATCCAATTAAAAAATGGCAAACAATAAAGCGACGGCAACAGCACTATCAGCGTAATGCGATATGTAGGAGGAAATTGAGATTAGAAACAAAATATTTGAAATAAAATACTTTCACCGTATAGTGCATGTGTGTCGGGGGAATACTTGGCAGATGCTGTACCTGAATATTAGCAAAGCACATCATTAGAACACCGAGAGCAAAGCCGCTCCTCGTTCCTCAGTGTATCTGCCCGTGTGCTTTGAGTGTGTTAAATCAAGCATGTGCTGGCTGCCAGCCATCGTGTGCATGACTCTCGGATGGAAGATTGAGTGCACGGTACAGAATTTTATCACTAGCGGTGTCAGATCAGGTGCAGAGAAAACGAGTCGTTTCCTCTGTTTATGCTTTGTGTGTTTGTTTTTTTTTGTTACCGACAGTATTGCTTTTACTTGCGAATATTTTTTCGGAGATATTCCGCTCGTTTCGCCCTCTCGTCGCTGTGAGCTAACCTGTTTAGCTGCAATTAGCTCTCATTAGGGGTGTGACAGTAAACCAGTCTGGTGGTATGCAGTGATAAGGGAATCGGAGAGAGTCCTAACGTTAATGTTAGGCTACAATGGTACGTGATTATGTCACTAAAAATTCACAACAGGATTTTTAAACCACGGCAGCTTACCCCAGGCGAAGATCAGACAAAATGGCCGACGGCTACGAACGCTAAATCTCGCTTTAGCTTAACTTACTGGAAAAAAATTGCGTGAGTTGAGAATAAAGTGGTTATTGAAGATGAATGAATGAGTAAAATGGAGCTGTACGTTTTTCATATATCGATTCAGCCGTTCATCTATCCGGCCATTTTCCACGCTGCTTATCCGACACAGGGTCGTCGGGGAACCATTCACGCACTGCGGACGATTTGGAAATCCCAGTCAGCCTACAGCGCATGTTTTTGGACTGAAGGAGGAAACCAGAGTACCTGGAGGAAACCCTTAAAGCATGGGGAGAACATACAAGGTCTGCGCATAGAGGAGGTGGAATTCGAACCCCCCTATCGTCTGTGGACGAGGCAGCTTGATTTTTGACACATGTGCGCCAAGCGAGGTGAAAGTCTGGTGTTAGCGCTACTTGATAATTAGTGGCTCCATCATTTCTTCACCAATCGACGAGATGACAGCCCCGCCATCTTGGTTTTTATTGGCTCACAGGACAGACTCTCATGAATCAACAGGTCGAAGTTGAATTTCAAGTCGATGCAAAGCGAACGTAACCTCTACTAGAAACAAACATGTCTTTGGTGTGTGTCACGTCCTTTCCCCTTTAGTGAATTAGCTGAATTTTATTCTTGTTTAGTCTGAGATTGCTGCTTAAGGGTGTCTCGAATGGTATTGCTGTAGCAAGGACTTAAAAATCATAAATGCTACAGCGAACCCATACATACTGGCACTTCCAGAATCACTTTTCAGTTTGCTTTTCATGTTAGTGGAAGAAAATGCTGCCATACCAGAAGAATGTGAAAATATCTGAGCACTAGGAAAACCTCAAAGCACCTGGATCTTATAGATTTTAACCATCATTCATTCATATTTATCGCTTTATCCCAGGATGCAGAGCAGGAACACTTGGGCTTGACGTGGGAATACATAGGATGGGGTTCATACCTTTTCTTACTTATGTAAATTTGCAGATGAGTAGGCGGACGTTTCCTTTCACCCATGTGGACTTTCTGGAAAGCAGCGTAACTGTCACTTCCTGTTGAGTGCATCTTTCACTTTTGGTTCCACTATTAGTAAAAAAAAAAAAAAAAAAAATATATATTGTAAAACAGACCTGTATACGTAAAGCCGACTTGTCTAACACGTGGGCGTGTTATCTGCCTTATCTGACAAAGCACTCAAGTCTGGCTCCTGCTGGGAGTCCTATGCAATTACCCATCAGCCCCTGGGGCTGCACAGGAAATCAAGCAGGAAATGCAGCAGAAATGCAAAAGTCCCACCACACACTCGGTAAGGTTTATGCATCCAAAAGGCTGGAGAGTTCTCACTAAGCCTATTATTGAAGGATTATAGTGTTAATTCTACTAAAAGTAAAGATCGATGACTAATAAATAAAGATGATACTAAATAATAATAATAATAATAATAAGAGGAAGAAGAAGAAGAGGAATAATAACAATAACCTATAGAAGCCTGGGTCCACATGAAGAACTACAGTACTATACTAAAGTACTATATAGCTATAAAGAAACTGAAAAAAGAAAAAATGTAAAAAGAAAAACAACAACAATTCCCTACAGAAGGAATGATTCCCTGTTTAGGTGATGAATGCTGAAGTAATTTTCAAAATGGCATCAGGATAAGAGAAAGTTCACGACCCCGGAGAAACCACAACGTTTCAAACAAGATCTATAAAGTCCACGTGGATGTGGATCTTAACTTCTCATCGTGTCATACGTCCTACTGATTCTCAATCCTGTTTATTCCAGCTGGGTTTCTAATCCCTACATATCTTCCCCTCTTCGGTAGTTCACTCCTGTCCTCCATTAACATTTTTCTCCCAGAACCAGGTAATTTTACACCGTCATACCTTCAGGGGGTTCTTAACTTTCTCCATGTTAATTTTAGCAAAACACATTGCCAATTGAGTAATGACATTATATAGAATTACATCACATCGATCTTTAAATAGGTACTTATACCGCAGCGCTGTCGGATTCTCGACTGTTATCGGACACAAGGTGGTCTGTAATAACAACTTTCTATAATAGCAGCTCCAGCTGTAATTCAAAACGCAGATTTATATTACTTTATGCACCATTTCTATAGCGACAATTTACACAGTACTTTTACGGCGGATGCTAAGCATCGAGATGGTGAAGTTTTCTTCGAGGAGATTTTTATTTGCTGTTTTTTGGAAGGAGTTCGCAGTCGGAGTCTTTCTTCAAGAGAGTGAGGAAACAGAGAAGAACTTAGACGACGACAGTTTATAACTGCTATATAAGCATCGGCAAATTGATGCGGATGAATAATGGACGAACGCTACTTGGCCAGTTAGCATGAATACTAGCTGTCGAGCAAGATCCTTAGCGAATTACCATTTCGTTGGATTCCAAGACACTTGTAGATCATTTTGGATAAATTTTTTTTTTTAAATTTAAAAAATTGACGTGTATTAGAAACATTACATGGTCTGAGTGACGATTTTACTTTTTCTTCTGTAGTACAAAATACTTTATATGCAATTTATTTCTATACTGCCTTATTTATTGACATTCATGGATATAAGGTTCCCGATGATGCACAACCATCTCATGGCCGTTTTTTGTGAAGATGAGCATCATTTAGATTATTTATTTATTTATTTGAACTTTTTTACAATGTATTTATTTCAGATAGCTCCGTAATGGCCTTTTTGGCCAATCCTACAGGTAATCGTATATTCACGAAGCCGAGACAATCCAATCCTCCAGTCCGATTATTATGTTTTTTAAAACATCATCTCTTCGGCACCAAAAGTTCAGTAGGAATATAGAGCCGTGTGTTCGAAAAGGATAGATAAGACTGATCAAAAGTACAGATGAAAGTTTCAGAAATGTTCTCTCTTACTGTATTACACGTCACGCAAACAATCAGGCAGATAAACGACATGCCTGAGGTTTCGACTACAGTTATCATCATAACGCTCAAATGCAGCTTTTGATTTGATCTGGAAAAACAGTTTTAGAACAATTCATTTCATTTCACAGTGCGTTCTCTGATGTGCTTGAGCGCCGGCTCCTGTTCGTTTGTTGTGCTGCTTTTGGTTTAAAAAAAAAATAATAAAAAATTTGATTACATGCTTTAGGCTTTGCTACTGTACAGTGATTCTGAGTGCAGATAGCTGAATATAATAGCATTAACACAGGGCGGTTCACTTCTCTCAGACGTATGCACATTCGCAGACTAAACAAAGCAAAGAAGCAAAGGAAAGCAGACCTATCAAGTAAATAAGTCACAACAGCTCAACACGGGGCTTGTAAAGTCTCCTCTCATATCCTTGTATAATGAGTTGTCGGTTTATTAGATATACCGATCTTGTAACTAATAACCCGGCACCTCGGCGTGAAGTCACTGCTCTTGCCCTTGTATTGCGCAACTATGAAGCAGTGCATCACTAAAAGAGCACTAAAACAATGTCCCTTATGAGGCTAATTGTTATGCAAGGCTATCTTTATCTGTTATCTATATCTGTCTTCCATACGCTCTTTCAGATGGACTTATCATGTCCAGCGACTATGTTAAATAAAAAAATAAAACACTTGGGACTGTGATGTTCTAGGAAAGTAATCAGCGGGTTGATATCATGCGGCCGGATGTTAATGAGGTAACAGAGTTTACAATCAAAATGGATTGTTTTCCAATAACGGCAATTCCCAAAGTGTTTTATTCCTCTTATACTACAGCATTCATACAACAGATTTATGTAGTAGGAAGTCAATGAACACAGCATTGGAACACAGGTACGATCGAGTGGTTTTCAAGTATTATTTGACTGAAGAACCTTAAAAAATAACCTTATTTTGTCCAAAATTGCGGGTCTTAAAGCGAAGCAGCCAGATCGAGACGACAGCCAATAGTATAAATGTCCGGAGTCTTACGACCGATTACAAACACATTTAAACCCTAAAACTCTATTTTTTTTTTTCCTTCTAGGAGAACCTTTAAAAAGATTTTCTCAAGGATCCGTCGGATAGCTAAGGCTTCATCTCCGTAGAACCCCAACGGAAGAACCATTTAAGTTCTATAAAAATAACATTTCTATCTAAAAATGTTAATTGCTCCCCATGTTTGGTCATTTTCTTCATTTAAAGTTCTTCATACTACTCTTCTGGGGAGCATTTAGAGCTTTTAGAAAACCTCATCAGGTCTTTCTCAAGGATTCTTCAAATATTTAAAGCTTCATCTCCTCGGAAATCCAGAAATACAAGCGGACGAACCGTTCATGGTGCACAAAGTCTCCTGACCAATCACAGACCGGTCTAGAACCCAGAAAACTTCATCATATTTGATACCATTGGGGGAATCTTTAAATATTTAACGAAAAACATGGATTTCACATGGATTCTTTGGGATAGTTAAGGCTTTGAACCCCAGAAACACAAACTGAAGAACCATTTAGGATTAGAGAAAGATTACCTTTTATATACACCGCAAAAGCAGCGCTCATAGCAAGTGGAAATATCTGAAATTTAGCCAAATTTCTCTAGTATCACATATAATGAGATCAGCGACCTAGATCTTTTTTTCGATTTTAGATTATTAAACTTATTTCTAGACATTGTAGGCTTCCAAAGTTTTGGCCAGTGACTGGTTTTGGATAACATTCGAGCGTTCCCCCAGTGATCGATGAAACCTTCATTTTAAATATTGAAAATTATACAGTATTTTAATAATATAAAAGAAACCAACAAACAACAACAGAAAAGTTGAGAATCGTGACGAATGAAGACTGTTAACACTTAACTTCTCATTCCAAACCTCATCATGAAGGTTTAATAGGAGGTCACAGTATGTCAGGGTTCTGATCGCATACCATACAGCCAGTATATACCAAGTACTAGTGACCATCACTATTCCCACACCTGATAGAGATCAAAATGTCAACACACACACACACACACACACACACACACACACACACACACACACGCGCACACACACGTGTCAGCGCCGATCTTACACACCTCCACCGCAAGGCTAAATTGAGATGTTGCCAAGCAACTACATACCGGTGTCAGAATCAGCTATACACAGGTTTACATGATGTTGTTTACCTGACAGGAACACAAAAAGCAGTTTTCTAAATAACATCACAATGTTTAGTCCATATTATAACTACTAGGCAGAGAGTTAAATACAATCTGCCAATAATCTTTCTGCTATAATGTTTAAGAAACTTGCCACAGTGTGTTTTAGAAGCAAGGCATCAGGTCGACATGTTGTGCGCGTAGGCATTAATAGAAAGGTAACTGTTGGATAATCCTGGATAGAAATGGAACTATACTCGACATTTTTCCTCATAATACTTGGTTACAGCTCTAATGCTTCTTCTGAGGTGACGGTGCAACTTGTAATTCCTCGCCTACAGTGGTAGAATAGCACGGTGATAATGTGACCGTCGTAGAACACTGGTCACCTGGGTTTGGTCCTCAGTCCAGGGGAGAGTGTGGAGGTTGTTTGAGGGTGGTTTGAAGGTAGCTCAGTGGTTACGATATTGGCATACTGATCAGAAGGTTGTGAGTTCAAATCATAGCACTGCCTAGCCACTACTGGGGCCTTGAGCAAGGCCCTCAACTGCTCAGTTGTATAAACAGGATAAATGTAAGTCGATCTAAATAAGTCTGCCATAAATGTAATTAGCTGAGAACCAGTAAAAGCTACAAAAACAGCCCCTCAATTTGCATTTTCAACTCGAGTTATTCTTCTTAACTACTTTCCCATTTACAGAGTGACGACCAAACAACATGGCTGCACACACTGTGAACGGTGTGAGCAACTTTTAGTATTGGCTTTAGATCTGCTAATACACAGACACGGTATTTTGGTATTTTAAATCGGTTACACTGACCATATTAATCCCTTTTTTGAGAAGGTAAACATCAATGTTAGACTTATTACTAACATTAGCCAGCTGGCTTGTTGCTAACACTACTTGCTAATGTCTGCTGGCTAGCTTGTTGCTAACACTACTTGCTAATGTCTGCTGGCTAGCTTGTTGCTAACACTACTTGCTAATGTCTGCTGGCTAGCTTGTTGCTAGCACTACTTGCTAATGTCTGCTGGTTAGCTTGTTCCTAACACTACTTGCTAATGTCTGCTGGCTAGCTTGTTGCTAACACTACTTGCTAATGTCTGCTGGCTAGCTTGTTGCTAGCACTACTTGCAAATGTCTGCTGGCTAGCTTCTTGCTAACGCTGTTTGCTAATGTCTGCTGGCTAGCTGGTTGCTAACACTATTTACTAATGTCTGCTGACTAGCTTGTTGCTAACGCTACTTGCTAATGTCTGCTGGCTAGCTTGTTGCTAACGCTATTTGCTAATTTCTGCTGGTTAGCTTGTTGCTAACGCTACTTACTAATGTCTGCTGGCTAGCTTGTTGCTAACTCTACTTGCTAATGTCTGCTGGCTAGCTTGTTGCTAACTCTACTTGCTAATGTCTGCTGGCTAGCTTGTTGCTAACACGCCTCACACGGTTGTCCTCTGTTGCTGTACTGCAGTTTCTAAAATGTTGCATGAATGTTTGAAGTTCACTGTTAGTAGAACAGTACCGGTAGTTAGGTAACTTTTTTTTTCCTTTTCTTTCACAAAGCGTAAGAGTTCGTAGTGCAGGGGTGAAAAAGCTCCATTTTTTTCAGATTTGTCATCAGTACAGTATGTCAGGAGTAGAGGTCTGTAGATTCCTGTGGATCTCAGAGGTCTGGCAGTGTGTTTCAAATAGATGACGTGGATATGAGGATATCAGGTCAGAAACTCTGGAATTACAAATACTGCGGAAACAGATTTGCATTTAGGGAAAAAAATTATTTGGCGAATAAATAAAAATTCAGCACAATATCCACCCCAGATGATGTAGATAAACAATATTCAGAGTCCCGATCGCAACCTAACTGAAATGTGAACTATTATAGACAGAAAATAAAAAGCAGCCTCTCAGTTTTACATTCCACAGCAGGCATACTGTATAGTAATTCGTCTTATATTGCTGCTTTTTTTTTTTTTTTTTTTTTAAACTTCCAATAATAGGTTTTATTATTTCCAGCAAATGAACAGTTGAGGATAATTGGCTTAATATTAATAAACACACTTTTCTCTGCTGGTCAAGGATATCTGCACAGAAGTGTGTACACCGAGTTGACAGTTTATTAAGTATACAGTTTAGCAACTCATAAACTGGCAAATCAGTGAGTGTATTTTTTTTCTTTTTCTTTTTCTTTTTTTTAATATAAGGCTTAAAAAGACTAAAGATTAATGCCGTCTCTTTAATACAGTTACATGGCACTATATTCTAAGTGCTTTCATGGTATGCATCCTCCCCCTCCCCCAAAACGATCATTTCTAGTTCCTAGTATACGCATCACACTAGATGGAAAAGTCACATTTCTGTCTTGTTAAATAAATAAATAAATAAATAAATAAATCTGTCGGGTTATTGCAATCCATTTCATCGCGTACAATATTGTGCCCCATTTGAATGGGTTTCATGAACGTTTTTATACTTTTATCTTTTATTGGTTTAGTGCAGTGTGTGTGTGTGTGTGTGTGTGTGTGTGTGTGTGTGTGTTTGTGTGTGTGAGAGAGAGAGAAATGCACAAAATGAGCAAAATGCATTATTATTATTATTATTATTATTATTATTATTATTATTATTATTATTATTGTCTTGAATTTGCTGGTGGTGAACATTAAAATTTTATTATAATGCAGTCTAATGCTTTTTTTTTTTTTTTCCAGCACCAATATCAGATTTTTCAACATGTTTGAAGAGATTTAAATATTTGACTAGGGAAACGTTTTGAAAAGGAATATTTATTAAAGCGGATTTCTTAATATGATCACTCGAAATGACTTTTTTTCTTGACGTCACGTTAAGAAATGAAGTTTTATGCGCCGTCATTATTTATACTTAATACCGATATACTTATTACACAATATGTATAATATATATATATATATATATATATATATATATATATATATATATATATATATATATATATATATATATATATATATATATAGTACATCTACAGCATAATGTTAATGATATTAGTATTTCAGATTAAAACATGATTCACCATCATATAGAAACAGTGTCAGAGCCGTAGTTAACGGCGAATTTATCTTCAGCACGAACAAGCTGCAATAAACTGGCAAGTGACTCATTGAGAAACCAGTTCAAACCAGTTCTGTCCTGATTAATGCTACCTGATTGAAAAATCTGTTATTTAGGGTGTATATATATCTATATAACATTGTTGTTCTTTCTTTTTTTATTGCAGAGCAAAACAGAAATATGACAAAGACAGAGGATACCTGTCAATATAACAACATTGACAGCGATATTGCAACAACAGCGAGATGATGAAATTATATGAAACTATAGGAGGCCGTTGTTTCTCTGCGCTATGTGTTCTCTGAAACAATCACTCCAAACATTATCCAACACTATTTACTCACTGCATGCCCACTTGTTCATTTTCTAGAAATTTCAGCTGAAGTAGCCTCTTATTATCTGAAGCACTAGTTGAACCTGTTTTCCTTTTCGAAACCTGTCGCTGTGCGTCCATTTTAAAGCAATAACTCATCGATGTGCAACGCCACTCGATGGGCGAGCACTCACTCTGATGGCTCCTCTCGCGAGCAAAACAGGTGCACGGCAGACGCGTGCAACATTCGGCAGCACGGTTATTCAGATTCGCTGCGTGGCCCGGGTGGAAAAGTGCCGGAGTTTAAGTGTAGCTTTATGTATCAGTATTTTACGCCGATCTGATTCGTCGGACGGCGTCGAATCCTTTTTCGATAAGAGCAGCTCGGTAAATAACGCCAGCTCTAAGGCAAATCGCAGATCGATATCAACGTGATAGTTTGAATACATTATCGTTTCTATAGTAACAGCTAACACAGGGACTTGTATAACGGCTCTCCTGCACATAAAAAATAAACAGGTTGAAATAAACCTCGTAGTCGTTGTTCAACGGAGAAAAACGGTATGCCATCGTTGATGCGGTGACGATTTCTGTAAGGAGATGTTTATTTCACATTGACGGGGAAGGAGTCTCCAGTGTCGGCGCTTTGTAACAAGTTTTTTCTCCAGAGGAAAGTCTTCAGGACAAGGACGTTTCTCGGTAACATGACTAGCCGCGTTTGTGGTTCTTCCAGAGAGAGAAAAGAGAGGCTGGTGAGCAGACGACTTGTTTCGTGGATGTTCGACAACATGCAACAATAAATGGATAAAATGTACGACATGTCATTCATTATTAACAAGCAAACAAACTTCCTCCGACACATGTGAAGCCAATGCTGCTCATGTTATGTCACAGGGTATTAGTTTCAATTAGTCGGTTTACTAACCCTGAAAGTTTCCCACACAACTCTACTTTGGTGCAGGTTGCCAGCTTGAACAGATCGATGGCAATCCACGTTCGGGTCGGAACTGGTGCTCAGTGGCAACCCGCGATGGGTGCACCATCAGGACCAATTAACTGGCACAGCATCTCAAACGTGGGCAATCTAAAATATTGCAGCATGAGAGAATTTCTCAGAAATCTCTCTCTAACACGAGCTCCCAGAACACTATTGCGTGGTCTCTCCAGACCCATGGGCTTCATCGCTCAAGTTCAGTTACTCGGAGCTCTATCAGGCAAGCGATTCCAACTGCAAATACAATTGCAGTTATTTGTGAAATGAAAATGACAGTAAGCTGGCCAATTTCAATGAACTGTCTCGAAACGCTCTCGACTGTACAGAAGATTTGAGGACACGCGGGACGCAAAAGTTACACAATTCACGATATACACAAAATGATGTATGGAAACAATTCGATGGCAGATTTCCTTTGCGATACGCCGAAACTTATGCGACAATTTATTATAAATTTTATATAAAAGAACGACGTCATCACACACACCATTTTATCACTATTAGGCCAATGGGATGGAAACAGGCCGGAGACAGAAAAATTTTGTTAGCTTAAATGTATTTATTTATTTAATTTTTAACCCATTTGCACTTTTTTGATAACGGAAAAGTGGACAAAAACTCAACCGTTGTCACTCTGATTGACAGAACTGAACGAACTGCTGGATTCCCACCTACGGACGGCTGTGACATCATCAGATGATCACCACATGATATATATATATATATATATATATATATATATATATATATATATATATATATATATATATATATACATATACACACACACACACATTACAAACATCATTAGATCAAGTTCTGTCATGGAATTAGTATTTATTTTCTTTTGATGTTAAGAGACTGCAGCTCAGCTCCTTAGAGTCCGCATGTGATTCCTCTGGAACTTATTCACCACTAAGGTTCAGCATTATTTATCACTAATTGACCATGAAAATCCATTTTCATCAGGTACGAGAGAAAGTACATTACGTTGCACCATGTCGTCATTATTTTCTTTTTTTTGTTGCTGAGGCATTGATTACACAAAGGTTCTGTTTTTACAGATTTTCCTCCTCCTGCTATTAAATTAGGGCTATTAATACACTGCAAAATGCTTTATCTGGGACAAAAAAAAAAACCGAAGAGATAGTGCATTCTTATTCATAGCAATTCTCATAAGAGAGATTATATGACAAGGAAAAAAATTCAATGATTGAGAAGACAAAGGAGGGCTTCTAGAAACTTCTTAGACCATGCACTTGAGTGTTGTATTTTTTAAAAAATTTTTTAAACAAATCTAAATCCAAATAAGAATTTCTCTATAAAGACACTGACATTTAGCAACCATGAAGTGCTTCACCAAACTTTACTGCTCGACTTCCCCAACAATATTTCAGCAATTTGACAAACAAAGTAACAGTCTAATTTCCGAGATCTCGCACCTGCTCTTTTAAACTATCAATGAATCTAATTTCCTCAGATCTGCTTCACGTTCAGAAGCCCAGAGCATTCCCACATCACGAAGGTGCGAAAAAAAAGCAAAAAAAAAAAAAAAAGCAGGCTGCACGCATAACAACCCAGTTAGCCATGCTGACTAAAAATACAGGACGAAATAAATAAAGCATTGGGAGAGAAAAGGTTTGAAGTGTTTAAGTGGAACTAACAGCTGCGGAGGGAGGAATAACTTGTTAGCTCTGTGCGTCTTAAGTCATTATGAAGCCCACCTCGTCACCTACCCCTCATTTGCAAAGGGGACAGGATTGAGGTGCTAATTAACGTGATAAAGAGTTGAACAAATCTGACGCCAGCGCTGGATTTGAGGAGGGGAGGCAAAAAAAAAACCACACAAGAAAATCATCTGCTACATCTGTATTCTCAAACACCCAGAAAAGGTGTGACTTTCATGTTTAATTAATTAAGCATTTGCTTTAACCGTATCTTGACAAATAAAAGCCAATTAGAAATAGAAAGGAACTGTTTATGACTAATTAATGGTCAATTTCAAGGGGCGGAGGAGGGTGGTGGTGGGGGGATAAAGTACTGTAAGTCTGAAGATTTCGTCAGATTCTTAACTTCAGGCTGTGGTCTTACACCTGTGTTTTCACGAGGCTAAATGCTTATTAGCAGAGAAATGAGCTGTGATTTCTTTGTGAATAATAGGCTGGGGTTGGGAGATGGATAACAAAAGAAATAAGGAAAAAGAAACGCAATTAGAAAAAGGAAGAAAAAAAAAAGCTACAAAAAAAGAACAGATGTGAACAAAGACAAAGGCTTGGGTTCGACTGCGCCTGGCTGTACACATATAGGTCGTGTGTTTGAGATGTAGGAAATGGTATTATTTATATTTATCCACTTAGCGACTTATTTTTATTTATCCAAGATGACTTACAAATGGGGGGGAGCACGGTGGCTTAGTGTTTTGCACGTTCGCCTCACACCTCCAGGGTCGGGGGTTCGATTCCCACCGTGGCCCTGTGTGTGCGGAGTTTGCGTGTTCTCCCCGTGCTGCGGGGGTTTCCTCCGGGTACTCCGGTTTCCTCCCCCAATCCAAAGACATGCATGGTAGGCTGATTGGCGAGACCAAAGTGTCCGTAGTGTATGAATGGGTGTGTGAATGTGTGTGTGATTGTGCCCTGCGATGGATTGGCACCCTGTCCAGGGTGTACCCCGCCTTGTACCCGATGCTCCCTGGGATAGGCTCCAGGTTCCTCCGTGACCCTGAAAAGGATAAGCGGTATAGAAGATGGATGGATGAATGGACTTATGGATCCAGAATCTATCCTAGGAACACTGGCCATGAAGTAGGAATACGCCCAGGGAACCATACATAAACAGAAAATATTCATACCTAATAATAACAATAATAATAATTGGCCGTAGACTAAAGAAAGATAAGACTGTATAAATAAGGCATTGAGTCTGAGTATAGATTCAGATCACTTTGGGACGTCTCACTGATTGGATCTCATGTTGCTTTTTGAACAATAAATGAGGATTTTTGCTTCTCTCATCCAACGCGGTCTAGATTTTAACTTTCAACCGTGCTTTTGAGTAAAGATCACTTATTGAAAAAGGTCGTCAGAACTTCTAGTCATTTTTTGACAGGACAGGAGTAATTTAGCGTCGCCGATCCAGCTAACGGCATGCTTTTGGGAGGTGGGAAGAAACCGGAGATCCCTGAGGAAACCCACAATATTTGAGTCTCTAGCGTAGAACCAATGAATGCTAATATTGAACAAATGGTCCTCTACGCTAACACAGTAACACACTTGTTTATAACCCTGACTTCTTGAGGATTTTCTACATAAAACTTTGGCACAAACTAAATGTGTTTAACGTGTAAACATTGATTTTTATTATTATTATTTTTTAAAAAACGTGTACAATATACAGCTGAACTCTTTTAAAGGAGGTGATGATTAGATCCAGGATGAAATGTGTGAGCCCAAAGCCACTTCCTGTCTGACGATCTGACGGGTGATAAAGAGAGAGAGACGGTGACTTTGGTATTACAGTACCTTTTTTTTTCTGAAATTAAGAAGAAGAATTGCTAGCAATCCAATTTCTTTTCACTAGAACTAACAATGTTTCAAGATGACAAGTGCACAAAGCGAGCTCCATGAAGACATGGTTAGCCAAGGCTGGAGTGGAAGAACTCCTGCACAGAGCTCTGACCTAAACCCCGTTAGTTGGGCGTTCCAAAATCTAGAGCAAGTCCTTCCCAGAAGCGTGGAGGTTATTATAACAGCCAAGATGAGAATCTGGAAAGTGATGTTCCTGAAGGGCCTGAAGGAAACTTTTGTAGAATGGGATGGAATGGAATTTTCCACAACATGACCCAAGTGCAGATTAATCCCAAATGAATTAGCATGATTAAAACACGAAGACTTAAACCAAAGAACGGTTATGCCTTCAGAAGACCTAAAAATCATCGTATCATCATCTTCCTGTCTCGCCGAACTGATAAATGACTCAACGGCATCTTGCTATCTCATTTCCGTACCCAGACCGCGCCATGATTTAACACTCAATCGGGCCGCTAACTCTTATCTCGATAGCCATTTTCACTCACGTCATTTCCTAGCAATTCACACATCTGCTGAACCCCAAATCCAAAAATATGAATAGCCTGAGCCTCATCTGAAGCAGGATACGCTCCAATAATATCGCGCTCTCTCAGGCCCAATTCACAGCACAGAGTCCATAACAAGGTTTTTGTGTGTGTGTGTGTGTGAAAGAGAGAGAGAGAGAGAGAGAGTGTATGTATGGTTATAAAAACGCCTTTTGTAGCCCACCATTTCCTCTGATTGTGCCACAGTAAAACGATCGTTCTCCCAGGAATAGGGCCACTCTTGGGTGTTCCATCACCTCGCGTGGAAAAATATACAAGTTCCCGAAATACTGACGCACCACGCAGCCGTGAATGTTTCAACATCTTTCAGAGCTTAACAATGGCGTCATCGCGTCCCACACACACACACACACACACACACGTTCTTTTCAAAAGTTCTCATTTGGCTTTTCGAGAACTTCAGAGCTGGTCAGGCACGGCGTGATAATGAATCTGCATTGTCAAGGGCCTGTTCGGTCGAGTGTGTTACCTTGATCGTTCCACATTTTAAAATGCTACATGTGTTTAATTCATTGTCTGCGGCTTCTTAATTGCGCCTCTTGCACGACGAGTCCTTTCTGAAAGTAATCAGAAATTTAGAAGCCTCCGTCGTGCCGGCGTGAACGGAACGGCGGACGAGGACCGAGCCGTGCGAATTTTAATTGTAACCACACACACACACACACACACACATACACACGAAGAGTCACATACGGCGTCCCACGAGGTATAAAATATTTAAAAAAAACGAACTAAGTAAGTAGGAAAGTTCCTGCAAATGGTGTTGATGGAACGGGGAGGGAAGGAGGGGGACGACACGGAGGTGGCATAGTGTGTGTGTAGGGGGATGGCGGGTGCTTAATTCCCCAAAGATGGTTTATAATTCTATGCTAAAACCAAGTGAGGAGCAAGGAGTGGCAGTCAGCGAAGCGTCAGAGTCACTCTTGGAAGACATTAAAAAGCTGAACGCACAACAAAGACCAGATGTTCCGCTATGCTTTATTTATGCTCCCATCAGCCATATTCCGATGGCCGTGAACACACGAGCACGTCTTATATGTATTTTTCCCCTTTCTATTCTGTCACGCTGTCGTGTAACTGCCAGGTCCTCTTTAACATCCTACATGCTATGAACACGGCCACGACTGTCGGGGCCCACGGTCGCGTTAGCGGTGTGTTCGTTCTCAAGCCCACTCAACAGAATTCCCACAATTCCCAATTACGGATGAGGTCAGCCCAGACGGAACAGACGTGTTGTACGGGAAGTCGCTCTTGCGTACGATCGTTTCGATCACATGCATTTGTTCCGATTCGGAGCGGGAAAAAGACGTCAAGTCGAGATTGACAGCCCCGCACGTGCGTGTTATTCCACTCCCCAAACCCCCCCCTCCCCCGAAGAAAGAAAACAGTCATTAAAAACCCCCACGGAGACATACATAGAGACACACATGAACGCACATTAATAAAAAGTATAACACATTTAGGTTAGGTTAAACATACATGCACAAATCCCTGGTGTGGTTTTCCATTTTCAATATTAAATGTAAGAGACAGTGGAAGAGCGATTATTTCATTATGGAAACTGTACAGATATTTTCGCTGGAAGGTAAAGAGATTTGAAAAGGTAAAAAAGGCAAATTTATGCCATATTTCTTACAACGAGGCGACGCGGAAACAACGACCTTTTGTTTTTATGAATCCAAGCTTGTTTTTATTTTCGTCGTGTCGTGTTCATCCCGTATTTTGCTTAGATTTACTTCTACAAACTAGAACTATCTAAAAATAAAAATAAAAAATAGGCTCGATAAGAGAATAAAGGCTTAGTAAGACTTATGTGAATCCTTTCGAGGCCTCGGTGAGCTGCCCATGGTTAGTACCAGAGTAAATCACTTTGCATGACACTCACAATGTACACTGACAGGTTTATCATTAAGGTCGGCGATCCTAATCTAATAGTTTGCTTCGTGTTTTTCTCAAGGCTGAAATTTAAAAAATGGAGTTGTGACTCAATGTAAATTTCAAGGTTAGAATTCTGTATTAGAGGGATTTTTTTTTTTTTTTAAATGTATTTTTGCCTTTTTAAAACGGCACTTTAGGACACTTTCCCAGCTGTTATTGCATTTTTCTGTGTCTAAATCGGAATGAGATTGATACTACTGCTTCATTTGCTGTTTGGTTTGATTTCACACTGCACATCATTAAACAAGCAAAAGATTAGATTAGAACATTTTGTAACAATCCTTAAAAAGCTCATGGGTTGCTTTCGCGGTAAGTTTTATCTGTCTGTACCGGGAAGTGCCGTCCTATCAGTTTCGCAGCATTTGATTGAATCTGAGCAGGAAGTACTCTATAGCCCTATACACTTCAGAATTCATCCTGCTACTTCTATGAGCAGTCACATCATCAATAAACACCAGTGACTCAGTTCCATTAGCAGCCATACGTTGCCCATGCCATAACACTTCCTCCACCATGTTTATCAGATGATGCAGTGCGCTTTGGATCATGATCCCTTCCTTTCCTTCTCCATTCTCGTCTCTTCCCGTCATTCTGCTACACGTTAATCTTGTTTTAAAGCTGGGCAGGCTTTTGTTTTAGACAGGTTTTTTTTCTTTCTTTTTTCTTTAAAAAAAAAAAAAAAAAAAAAAAGCAAAGCGAAATCTGGCCTTTTTCTGTTCTTGAGTGTTACCGGTGCTCTGCATCTTGAGGTAAATCATCTGTATTTACATTCACTTACATTCCAAGGCGTCTCTTGATTGTAGACTTTGTCAGTGATACGTCTACCTCCTCCAGAGTGTTCTTGACTGGGCTAGATCTTAAAGGGGGTGAAGGGGATATTCTTCAACAAGGAAAGAGTTCTGCGATCATCCAATTTAGTTCAATTCAATTCAATTTGATTTGTGTAGCGCTTTTAACAATGGGCATTGTGTCTCAAAGCAGCTTTACAGAAACATATAAACACAGGATACAGATTTTAAGTGTGTGAATTTAGCCCTAACGATCGAGCCGGTGGCGACGGTGGCGAGGGAAAAACTCCCTACGATGATATTTGTCGTCTGTGAGCTCGCCAGTGCATTCCTTCTCTTTAATAATGTACCAAATCGTTGATTTGGCTTCCTTCACTTGCATCGACACCTCTTTGGACCATATATTGAGAGTTACCATAAACAGTATCAACACCAAATGCACATTTAACACTTGGAATCAACTCCAGACCTTTTACCTCCCGAATTTGTCATGAAATTACGAGGAAACGGGCCACAGCAGGCCATGAAACTGCTTATCAGTCAATTGTCCAATTACTTTAGAGCGTGTGAAAATGGAGCCACTAAATTTTTTTTATATAAATAAATAATGGCTGTCATTTCTGAACGGTTAATACGATGTTTTTGTTAAACACCTTGAATTCAAGCGTAAACCCTACGATTCAATCACATCTTGATTTGCTTCATTTCAAATCCATCGTGGTGGTGTACAGAGGCAAAATGACAAAAATTGTCCCACTGTCCAATTACTTATGGACCCGACTGTATACCAGGAGTGCTACTGCTCTGTCCTTGCATCTTACAGCTCAGTATAGGAGCTTGCATTATATTATATATATATATATATATATATATATATATATATATAAACCAACCCAGCAACCCAAAAACACGACATGTCTGATTCACTTCCTGTACTCGGGTTGATTCAGAGTTGAATCGCTTTCTCACTGCAATCGAGTTCACTTGGAAGCAGACCAAGACCACAAGACCTGCACCAAGGAGGAAATGCACCCGTGGAGACCTAGCAGTGTAGTACGGTTTGGTGTCACTGTGGTGCTAATTACTCATTAAGATGAATAGCTGAAAAATACAAACATGTCCTTATGATTCATTCGATTCGAAGCTGAAATTTTGTAATTCCGATACATTCAATACCAATATACCAAAATCCGATACCAATATCTTCACTCATCTTATAACCTATATAGAGTTCTGACCTGAAAACAACAAACAACAACAACAACAACAACAACAAAACGACAGACCAACATGAATCTGTCAGCGTTCAGAGAATCTCAAACTCGGTTTAGCTGAATGACAATGAGATGCACAAAACCGCACAGTGTTTCTCTGGCAGCTTTTGCGGAAATGGTCCAAGAGGTTTTGGAACATGTGGCTGCCGTAGCTATCGTTATCGTTATTCCATATCGAAATGCCGAAAACGAGGGGAGAGAGATCCTCGAACAAAGCCGTTTAGTTCAATTAAAAGAGGAAATATCTCTTCCTAAATGAGGGCTCCATCGCAAAACAAAGAGTGTTAAATTGATGGCGCCACAATCAAACTATTAGCAAGGGAGTAGACAGATGCTGATGTGCCGGTCCTCTTTCCAGGAATTATTATTTATTTACACTTCTCAATCACGGCATCCCAGATGCCACCCGGACGCCACCACCGAGTATGTGCCGAGGGGGTGGGGAAGGGTGTGTATGTGTGTGTATATACATATATATACTGTACAGCACACACACACACATATATATATATATATATGTGTGTGTGTGTGCTGTTTTTTGAAACGTGTAGCCCTGCACCTGGACGAACACCACTACCAGTCAAATCCGAGGCCTTGTGCGTCAGACTTATCAGAAATATCCTGAGCATGTTTTTGCGCTCAAGAGGATTTTTAATCACTGCCGCTTGATAATAGGCCTACTGTACATGTGCACATCTGTCGCCTAGACACAAATTGCTTCATTTGGAGGCAAGGCATCCAGCAGCTTCACACACACACACACGCACACACATACATAAAGCACAAACACAAACACAAACACATAGAATACCAACAATATCAAGATGAGCTCATATAGACTACATGGATGATTTTCTTCTGAGAGACCATTGTGACGCGGGTATAAATCGACCGGTCCTGGGCTATCCTGTTCTCCGTGTGGTGAAGGGGTGGGAGGGAGGGATGGATGGATGGATGGAGGGAGGGGTGGGGAGGGTGTTAAATTGCGTTTGCTCCATCCACGGGGGTAAAGGAGGAGCGTACGGTTGATATTCGGTGTGTCGTTTCTTGGCATGCGGTGCGAGGCAGAGCTGGTGGGTGGCAGTCCTTGTCTTCCCCCTGGCCTGAGTGCACTCCAAAACACACTCCCTCCCTTCCTCCCTCTCTTTTTCCTCTCTTCTCAGTCTGCACCCTGCCTCCTTGCAAAGAGAGAGAGAGATCGAGAGAGGGAGAGAAAAAAGAAAAACATCTTTATTCAGCCTCCTCGCTAATGTCTGCGGCACAGGCATCAACATGCTTTGTGCGAAATGAATTACTGCTAATTAAAAATCAACAGAAATGAGCATGCAACACTCTGTGCTCCATTAATATTTTAACCAGCAGCAGCAGTAATTAAAGCGCCGCTAATTTTTTCCCCCTCTCTCTCTCTCTCTCTCTCTCTCTCTCTCTCTCTCTTTCTCACTCGCTCTCTCGCATCCACAAGCCAGTCAATAAATTACATAAAAAAGTACAGGTGTGTTTCCCTGTCAGTGGCTGTAATATCATGATAAATCGACATCATTCCTCATAGTTAGCGCTCCTTGAGTCGGCGGCGGCTCGCGACTCGCCCGTTATCTGCGCGCCGCTGAATGAGCGGGTGACGAGGACTCTTGTTTCACTAACACGCAGGTGCTGCCGCTTGCCAGATTCTCAGGTAGCAAATGGATGCTAAGAGCACAATTAATGGAGATGGAGGGATTAGGTGTCGGCATGTTTTGCTAAAGGAGACGCAAAAAGACAGAAAGACAGAATTCTCGTCATTTACCTCCCCCCCCCCCCCCCCCCCCACCTTCCCTCCTCCTCCCTCCTCCTCCCACCCTTCCAGGTGATGCTTTTCCAACAACGTAGTGCTGTATAATCAGCGTCCATTTTGTTCGAAACCTTGCAATAATATCGAGTCGCGTGTGATGTGTGATTTTTTTTCCCCTCCTTTTTTTTTTTTTTTTTTTTTTTTCATATCTTACGCTGCATCAAAAATGTTATTATGGCTGACAAGTCAATTTGACAATGATGGTGTTGATTGTATTGAAAAAAAAAAAAAAAGGTGCAGTGTGTGAGTGTGTTTGTGTGTGTATGCAGATTGGTGTTAGCACATGCAGATCTCTTCTGGAGAAGTTTTCACAGGTCCACACTGACCAGTAAATTTTTTTCTTTTTCTTTTTTTTTGTGTTGAGGAGTTCTCGTGATGTGTGGAACCAACCAGGAGAGTGGAGGACCTTCCAGGGTCGGGGGTTCGATTCCCACCGTGGCCCTGTGTGTGTGGAGTTTGCATGTTCTCCCGTGCTGCGGGGGTTTCCTCCGGGTACTCCGGTTTCCTCCCCCAGTCCAAACACATGCACGGTAGGCTGATTGGCGTGTCTAAAGTGTCCGTAGTGTATGAATGGGTGTGTGAGTGTGTATGTGATTGTGCCCTGCGATGGATTGGCACCCTGTCCAGGGTGTACCCCGCCTTGTGCCCGATACTCCCTGGGATAGGCTCCAGGCTCCCCGTGACCCTGAAAAGGATAAGCGGATATAGAGGATGGATGGACGGAACATACAGTTCTGTGTCTCACTAGTTTGCAATCATGAGAGCGTCAAATTAATTCATAAGATCTTTTACATACATTGATTGGGTCTGTTCGGTGCATCAGAACTTTTGTAAGCAAAATGATTCAAATCAGTATCAGATTGAGTTACAGGAAGTAAGTGATCACAACAGAATAGGTTTCTACTGCGCATGAGTAACTTTGAGTACATTTACAAGCGTATACATGAGCATCAGGCTATACAATGACCAACAGGAAGCATGCAAAAATTTTTTTTCCTATTAACAAAAAAAACACGTTCACGCAGCATGTAAACACAAACGTGAGGTTAATACTGGGGGTAACTTTAAAACAAGGTGAAAATTTGAATCAGAATGTACCAAACTAACATTAGCTACTTTTTTAACATTAACCGTTCCAATCCTTGTACATTTTCAGTAATATAACATTAGAGCTCTTTTTTATCCTCTACTTGATTAAAGCGTGATTAAAATTGACTGAAGTACATCTACAAGCATTGAAAAATCAAGCGTTGTCCTTTAAAAATCTAAAACGTTACTAGAATGTTCCCATTTTTATTTGTCTTGGACAACAACGATTGGCCAATGTTACCATTTTTGTCCATGAAACAACACATCGTGCACGTTCTCCGTCTAACTGTCCACGAGACAACGAGACTCTTCTTTTATCGCAACTATAAACAATCATTTCCTTACCAGCACTGACACTGGAGACTCCTTCCTCGTCTCACATCGACAATAAGACGCAGTTTACGTTTCCGTGGATCGTCAGTCGTCCTTCCGTCGTCCGTCGTAACGTGTCGCTATAGAAACGATAACCTATTAGAATGAGTGCATTCATTAAATAAATAAACGTGATTCGAACGACAGCTGAAACAGAAAAGTAATCGACACCTTTTGAATAATCATAAGTGCTGCGATTGAGTATATTTAACCCACCAATTGCAATCTGTAATGGTAGTGGTGGGTGGGTGACTGATCAGAAGGTCAGGAGTTCAAGCCCAGCACTTCCAAGCTGCCACTGTTGGGCCCTTGAGCAAGGCCCTTAACCCTCAATTGCTCGGTTATATAAATGAGATAAATGTAAGTCACTCTGGATAAGGGCGTCTGCCAAAATGCCATGTAAACGTAGTCGATCGTTAATTTTTTTTTTTTGTATTTGATATTTTTTTTAAAACACAAGCGATCATAAAAAGTGTGCAGGTATTAGAACTCGGATATTTGATACGGTTTAACGTTTTCGATCAGCGCGAGCATTTTCCTGCTTGCCTGACACACTATAATTCCTTTTTGATCATGAGTGGCTTTCAGCATGCAAACTCCGCGACTCCTCGAGCGGCTCTGCCTTACCCGACGTTGTTCCGGTGTCAGATAGGCGTGCGAAATAACGTTTCTTTACAGACTTTCTTCCTGCGGGAGGACAAAAGAGTTCAACCGATTGCTTGAGTTTGTAATTTATTACTTGTAGCTCTCCCATCATGCCCACACACACTGCACTACACCATATGTTGTTTATGAATACAGCAATAATTGTAGATGAAATTAAAGCAAATTACAAAAAGCCCCGCACATTGAGCCGAGAAGAATAATGGGCTGCGTATGAAATAATGCGCCATATATGAGCGATTATAATGAACTCGCTGCGATCTGAAGCGCAGGTCAGGAGATGCTCGTCTCGTCTGACTACGTTGAGCTCGGTGGAAAGGTTCGCAGAGACGAAAGAAATGAAGTCAGAATGAAACAACTTTAGATGATATGAGGAATACGTAAAGTTTGCATAGTGATATTAATTCATTACGTTTCCATCGCTGTAGTTTCAGTCTCGAGGACTGGTGATGAGTCAGTTGTTCTAGCTGATCATAAACTAAATATTCACTAAGACTCGCAGCAGGTGGAGTGAAAACATGACCTGTTTCTATGGTAACTGCTTTATGTTTTTGTTTGCATGTTCTTCTCGTGCTTCGGGGGTTTCCTCCGGGTACTCCGGTTTCCTCCACCAGTCCAAAGACGTGTGTCGTAAGTGGATCGGCTTTTCCGAATTGTCCATAGAGTTTGAATGTGTGTGCGAGTGTGCCCTGTGATGGGTTGGCGACCGAGTGCTGCCTTGTTCCTCGAGTTCCCTGGAATAGGCTCTAGGCTCCCTGAAACCCTGTGTAGGATAAACAGTATGGGAAATGGATGGATGGATAGTCTTATTGATCATACTTGTATATCAATGATATATCGGGCGGCTGTGGATCAGGTGGTCGGGCGGGTCGTCCGCTAATCGTAGGGTTGGCGGTTCGATTCCCGGCCCACGTGACTCCACATGCCGAAGTCTCCTTGGGCAAGACACTGAACCCCAGGTTGCTCCCGATGGCAAGCTAGCATCATGCATAGCAGCTCTGCTACCACTGGTGTGTGAGTGTGTGTGTGAATGGGTGAATGAGGACCAGTGTAAACCAGCTAAGTTTAAAAAAACCACTATATAAGTGCAGACCATTTACCATTCAATGAAAAGGGTTATTTTATCATTATCAGCGGTCAAGGTACCGTATACTCTCTGAATATGTTCACTCTGAATCACCAGGCATGTTTTTTTCCTTATGTTTCCAACGGCATGGATCCATGCGTTATTCTGATGCCGATGTAACGCCAACGTATTATTTCCAACATTTTTTGTCGTTGTTGTTGTTGTAATTATGCTGTAGAAATATATCGGACATACACTATATGGCCAAAAGTTTGTGGACACCTCATCATCACACCGATGTGTGGTTCTTCCACAAACTGTTGCCACAAAATCTGAAGCACACAGTCGTACAGAATGTCTTCGTATGCTGTTGTATTGTCATTTTCCTTCCCTGGAATGAAGAGGGAAGGAAAAACCTTTTCCAAGCCTGTTCCAAACCTGTTCCAGCATGACAATGCTTATTAATTATGATCAAGTCGCACCATGAATGCATGGTCATAAAACCGAAAGTCGTTTGCGTACTTAACGTACACATACCTTATATCTTAGACACAAATGGCTTGTCTTGTAACCGCTTGTTGTAGCTCACATGTTGTACGTCCTAGGAACTCAAGAACGTACCTAAAACCCCGAGAAGATTAGCCTCCTCCGAGGCTTTTTTCATAGTCCTTATTGATATTTTTTTTTAAGTCCTTCATTTTTGGTTTGCTTTCAGTGGGAGACGATAGAAAAGACTGACCGATTCATAGTGAAGAAATCATCCAAGAACTTCTATAGGATATAACTCACAGGATATATTTTATCCGGAGTAATTCCTAGAGTAGGTAAAAGATGGCATAATCTTTCCAGATACAGGAACACACAGTCTGTATAATATTACGACTGATTCAGACTAAAATCCCAGACATACTCGGATAATAATTACATCACCACCACCTCCTTATTGTAAAAGTAATCCAGTCTGAATAAGGCTTAAGCTGTTTATCAACTGTTATTTTCAAATGTGCAGGTCTTAGTTGCTCCTATGCACGCTCAGAAAAGAAGGGTATTAGCTCTACCTTCCACTGTCGCTGGAATGGTCTCCTCCTCATTTTATATACCTTTAGTGTGTATCTTTTACCTAGAAAAATGTTTGTAGTGTATGTAGCATGCAGGTCCATTTATCTACCTTAAAATCCGGTCTAAATATACACTATATACACAATTCTTGGAATTCTTGGGCTTGGAAATCTTATAACTTACATATTTACCAAACTCATACAGTATATCCATCATTCATTCATCACCAGTAACCACTTCATTCTAGTCAGGTGAATCCAGAGCCTTTCACAGGAACATAAGGTATAAAGTGGGAATACACCCCTTAATGAGACACCAGTCCATACATGCACACATTCACACACTCATTCACACCTAGGTGCAATTTTTAGTAGCCAATCCACCTACTGGCTTGTTTTTGGGAAGTGGGAGGAAACCGGAGAATCCAGCAGAAACCCACGCAGATACAAGGAGAGCTATATTCGTATCGCTTGAAATCATTGCTTTGATACGTGGATTATGTTTGGCCGAGTCGGATTTCTCTGTATTTTTCTCTGTTTTTGTCTCTAGACAAACCTCGCTGTGGCTCCCCACTATGTGCTTAATTTGTCTTCAGGACGTACTGTTACTTTCCTGGCTGCTTCCTCAAAATAGAGAAGAGATTTTCTGTGCAGTAACAGTTTATAAACCTAGAAAATGAGCATCTGTGTGCATGTTTGTATCTTTGTGTGTAAGTGTGTGTGTGTGTGTGTGTCTGGACCACTGTTTCTGCTCCAATGCTGTCCCCATGCTGTGGGAATTCAAACAGCAGGTGAATGGGCCTATTTTATTCATATTGGGGGACACTGTGGCTTAATGGTTAGCCCATTTGCCTCGCATCTCCAGGGTTGTGGACTCGAATCCCACCTCCACTCCATGTGCGCGGAGCTTGTATGTTCTCCCCCTGCTTCGGGGGTTTCCTCCGGGTACTCCAGTTTCCGCCCAGTCCAACGAGGTGCGTCGTAGGCTGATTGGCATTTCCAAATTGTCCGTGGTGTGCGATTGTGCCCTGCAATGGGTTGGAACCCCGTCCAGGGTGTCCACCGACTTGTGCCCCGAGTTCCCCGGGATAGGCTCCAGACTCTCCGTGACCCTGTGCAGGATAAGCGGTACGGAAAACGGACGGATGGACTTTCTTTATATTATATTGATCTTCCTCTCAGTCCACAGGCTTCGTGTAGCATGTCAAGTTCAAGTCCTTGATGTGTGTCTACAGAGCAACCAAAAGCACTTCACCTGCCAGCGTGAATCATGGAGATTTGTGCAATTCTGATCATAATCTGTCGAACGACGCCTTGATACCGTACCATCACTTCATGGCACCATCATGGTACTTCATGGTGATGATTTGAATATCAGACACTCTCGGATATAACACTCTTAGTAAAAGGGATCCTTAAGGGTTCAATGAACAATTAAGGGTTCTTCTAAAACTTTCTTCATAGTGATTTAATAACTTTCAGTGTTAACAGCAACGGCATGACAAGTGGCATCTAAACTGACAGTTCTACAATTCTGTGCAAATTAACTACGATGTGGTCAAGCAACAAATCCAAATGATTGTCTCAACAACGTTTGCCGTTGTTGGTTAACTAGTTTGTTTTAATAGCTATATAACTACTAGCATTTCTCATCGGAACATTGGACAGGCCACACCCACAGGTCCAAAGAAACAATGTAGGGTTATTCTGATCAGGGTCGTGGTGGATCCAGAGTCCATCCCAGGACCACCGAGGAGAGGAACTTTTATCGATAATCCATCCATCCTCTACCGCTTACTCCTTTTCAGGGTCACGGGGAACCTGGAGCCTATCCCAGGGAGCATCGGGCACGAGGCGGGGTACACCCTGGACAGGGTGGCAGTCCATTGCAGGGCACACTCACATACACACTCACACACACACCCATTCATACACTACAGACACTTTAGACACACCAATCAGCCTACCGTGCATGTCTTTGGACAGGGGGAGGAAACCGGAGTACCCGGAGGAAACCCCCGCAGCACGGGGAGAACATGCAAACTCCGCACACACAGGGCCACGGTGGGACTCAAACCCCCGACCCTGGAGGTGTGAGGCGAACGTGCTAACCACTAATCCACCGTGCGCCCTTTATCGATAATCTTATAAAACAATTTGCCTGCTGCTAAAATGGTTAGCTAGCATGTCATTATTAAGTGTAATGTATATAATATTAAGTGTAATGTAATAATCAATATTAACAATCCAATACGTAATACATACCATTGTGTGCCAACTTCAATGATTATTCCAAAATCAGAAATAACAGGTTCAAATTTCAGAGTCTTCAGCCGTGATCTGTTTTAGTTCATTTCTAATCATCCGAGCAACGTCGAAAAACATATAATTTGACATTACCTAATAACACAATGTAGTTTGAGGCAAGTATGTGAATTTTGGCACACAGTGTGCATCATGCTAATTGGTGCCCAAAAGCTTCCACTCCTTGTTTGCATAGAAGCAGAATTTGGACACCAAAACATATCTTGGCAGATTGACTACTGAGGTAAATGAGGAAGGAAGAAATGTTATTTTATTATTTATTTTTGCTCAATCTATGCCCATAAGGAGAAGTCAGACAAAACATGAATAAATATGTCTGAAAACGTAGTTGAACAGCAATGCTGGGGAAAGTTCTAAAAACAATTATTTAATGGCAAGTGATTCTTTGCATTATTCATTCATTCAGCTAGTGAATGTTAAAGCTGATATTCATTAAGACTTCTGATCAATGTAATTAAAAAAAAAAAAAAAAAAACTTAATTAGCAACCTATGTTCTGTTATATTGTACTTCACCAGCATATTATCTTTGGGGTTATTTTTACTTTAAATATATCTGTATTTTTCTTTCAGGAAAGACATTGTTATTGCCAGGTAGAACAATAAAGCTAAGATCTAAGATATGGCTATATATGGCTTAACAAATCTGTATTAGTAGTTGGATGAGAAACCAGAAAGTAATGCAGAAATCAATGTTTTTTTTATTTATTATTATATATATTACACAAACTTACAACATAATCTAATCCAAAACCAAAACTTTTACTGCTGAAGTAAACTCAGCAAATCAATCCTAACCCTAACCCTAATCCTAACCCTAACAAAACAAACCCAAACAAACGTAAATCTCAAATGATAGATGCTTTGCACCAGAGTTAACTATCTTTTCATTTCCATTAGCAGTCCCCAGGCAGGTAAACAAAAACAAAAAAAAAATAAAACAACAAATAAAATGCCTAAAAATATTCTTGTAGGAATTCTCCAGTATTTCACAGGAACACAGACTAAAACGACAACACAACGAGAAACATTTATGGCCAACTAGAGACAGGTGAACACAATGATTAGGAGGCGTGGCCAGGGCAGATCCAGAACAGGAAGTAGTTAGAAAGTGTTCCTGATTAATATAAAAAGGACTTGCATTGTTTAGGAGAATATTTTTTGCAAAGTTTCCTTGCTAGAGTGAAATCCCCCCCCCCCCCCCCCCCAAAAAAAAATAAATAAATAAATAAATAAATGTTGAGATTTGTTTTTATTGCTAGTAAATTTCAGCCTCAAGAGTTCTGACCAAAGTAGCTAGAGTTACAATGGAGGTTATTGTTAGCTAGCTGACTCGGCTAACTGAATCCTCCTGAGAAAATTAGGAGTTTTCCACGTTAGGAGTTGCTTGTAGTAAATATAAATATTTGATGATTTTATTAACCATTTTATACACTGTTTTGTCAAAATAAACAACAACAACAACAACAACCCAAATATTAAAGTATTCATTCTTTAGCACTACATTGTATCCATCGATGTATCCATGATATTTGTGAAAGGTTAAGAACACTTCCTGGTACTGAAGGAAGTGGTGCTAGTTAAATACAACGTCAAATTAATATGCAAGATAAACAGACACCGAAAGTTGGAAATGTGTAAAAATCCAAAAAGCAAACTACGGATACGAGAAGTCAGCATAAAGAAATGTAAGAAATACTTATGACGGCGTTTACGATTATACAAATCAACTGACTAAAGCGAAAAAGAGAATCAATTAAGCGTAAAGTGCAGTAAAGGGACCAAGTATCTTTAAAAAAAAAAATGGGGTTATGGCCCGGAGAGTCTGGGATTTTTAGTCTTTTCTCCATTACAAAACAAGGTATATGGTAGAAATGCGCAAAGAATCTTGCTGCACTGGCTAAATAGAATGGCTTATTAGTCAGGCTATTAGCATGCTAATGCCAACTTGAACAAACTCTCTCTCTCTCTCTCTCTCTCTCTCTCTCTCTCTCTCTCTCTCTCTCTCTCTCTCTCCAAAAAAAAAAAAACACCCAACTTCTTATTGCAATATTTAATGACACGTTCTCATCAACGAAAACATCAGGTAGAATTATTCATGCCGCACCCCATGGAACCTGTTACCAAACCATTAATATTGATTCACCGCAATATCAACATTGACAGAATCATGGTGCTGCATCCTCTCTCAATCTGCGTTAGAAGAGGAAAAAAAAAATAAAATAAGTGTGGATCACTCTAATTGTTAAGAGATTTCACACTGCGTTCATTTCTTTGGGCTTTAAAATCTCTCACAGGGCCCTGGTTTCTGCACTCGGAGTGCAAGACTCTGGGATATTAGCTGTTGTAGTAGTATTTTGGAGCTCAGATGGGCCTCATTAAAAGTGTTATGACTAACTCAGCAGAATTAATGCCATAGACCGATTGCGAACACCACTTAATTAAACAACATGGAGATTTTACAGTGCAGAGAAGAAAATGATTAGGAGTTCTATATCAAAAATATATGCTTGAGTTTTGTTTTTGTTTTAAATGATGAGCATGGACGATATAAATAATATAATCACGTGCTTGGCCCATACATATTAAATGCATGCATGTTATTGAAATATATTAGAATTCAAATGCGTTCGCTAATATTCAGTCAATCTGTGGAGGAAAACGTATAATCATACTCGTCTATCCATCAGGAGATACAGTATAGTGTTTCTCAAGCCAAGATCATAGAACGCTGCCTCGTTGTGTGTCTTGCTGAGTTCTGTGCCCTTGCTCCCAGCACAATGAAATTACATGTTTGCGATGTTCATCTCACAGAGACGTATTCAAGGCCCATTTATTTGGAATTGCTTTTAGTGTAATCCAATAAAGGCATTTTTTCATTTATTTCCATGGTGAAATTTCTGCCGGGGCGATGTGGGCCGGCATTTCCTTCATTAGCAGTAATAATAACAGTAATAGCAATAACCGCATTAAAGGCAATTATTACAGTGGTCCTCATCATCATCAACATCAATAATGTCAGAGCGTAGAGTGTACTGGGCATTAGTCATTTATAGAGCAGATTAAATCAGGTCTGTGTTTTTTTTTTTGTTTTTTTTTTGAGGGGAGGAAATAGGTTAAAACATAGGGGAAATAAGAGTAGCTCAGATGGACAGATGAGATTGGCTGCTCCTTTATATGCCTACGTATGCCATTTCAGAGACAAATTAATGTTTGGTATTATTGTTGCTTTTCTATGGTCTTCTCATTAGAATTTAATTTTCACCAGATTTTTTTTTTTTGGTCTCTGTAGCATGAATATTTGGAAAACTCTAAGATGGAATGTTAACAGGTTTTTAGAAAAAGGGCAGCAGAAAAGTGGGCATCCTATTGCTTAGACCCACCCTGGTTTTGCTGTCCGCCAGCTGGCCCTCTCAATAGATTTGACAATCTATGCATTGTGGTGATCTCTAGAGCAGCGACGCGGCCTTCCTGTGCTCAAGAGCATCAATATTTGAGCAATCTCATGCGCTCCCAAACCAGCTTAAATTGGATCATTTCGCCATGCCACTCCACCCTGCCAAAATGCCAAGAGAGTGTGGGTCTTGGCGAGGCCTGCCTCTTGTGATTCGCACCTCTTCCCCCCCCGGCTTGCCCAGACTCTCCTCCTGCACTATCTACTGACACAGAGTGTAGCCCGAGGCCTTGAATCGCTCGACGGCCAGCCTCCTGCTGAGAAAAGCTGCAGGGAGATGAACAGAGTTGGAGATGGGGGGTGGGTGAGCTGGAAATGGAAGTTGGAGATTTGAGAAAGGTAGACAGAGAGATGGAGGTGTAAAGACCTAAAGATGAGGATTGAAAGAGCTCCGTAGAGATCGACAGTGCTGACGGAGATATAGAGAGCTGCTGGAGAAACATATAAAGAACTGGACATATGTATGGAGACATGTGGAGATGGACAGTTGAGGGTAGAGAGAGCTGTATCAAGATCATAAGAGATGGGGAAGAGAGACCTGGGGATGGAGATGTAGCAAGCTAAAGATGGAGATTGAGGTTGCTGATGGAGATGTATAGAGCTTGAGGAACATAAACACACCAGGAGATGAGGTTGAAGAGACATGGAGATGAAAATGGAGAAAGGCAGATGGAGCGATGGTGATTAAGATGAGAAATTGAGAGAGCTGGAGTTAGGATGGAGAAATGTGGAGATGGACTGAGGTGCAGAAGAGGAAGTAGAGAGCTGTTTGAAAGTCAGAGAAGGACTGAAATGGAGAGATGGCGATTTGGAGTGATTTGGAGTGCTGGAGATGCACTGTAAGTAGATGTATCGACAGGTGGAGAGGAATGAAAGGAGTTGGAGCTGGAGAAAGGTAGAAATAGAGAGATTCAGATTAAGATGAGAGAGCTGGGGTTGGAGATGTAGAGAGCTGAAGATGGAGACTGACCGTTTAAATATTGCGAGAGCTACAGGATAATTGCAAAAGAAGCAGGGAGATGGAAAGAGCTGGTGAGCTGGAGAAAAATGCAGCTAGAGATGAAGAGCTGGAGATGGAGAGCAGGGAAAGATGGAGAATATGGAGAGAGCTGGTTGTGGAGAAAGCTGGGGATGGAGAGAACTGAATGGAGATGGAGAAAGAGCTGTACTAATCCCAGCTGATCTTCTTTCAATAGGCAAATTGATGTACAATATACACATTGTTTATATTTGTCTTACAGAGCCAGGTTAGTCAAAGCATGGTTGGCTTTGTGATGCTAATGATAATGTTTTCTGGTTTGCTATGCTAAAATCTGACACATTTTATTAAACCAGCTAATTAACTGTCAAGTGTTACCCTACACAGTTTGGGAAATAAGTAGTAGTAAAATAAAAGGACAGCTCATTAGTGGGCATTTTAGAGGCTGGTGCATCTAAATAGGTTAAATATGGAGTAGTTTCTTGGTGTAAAAATAAGAAATCCAACCATGTGGCAGCAACGCAATGCATAAAATAATACAGATCCTGGTCTAGAGCTTCAGTTAATGATTCTTCAGTTAATACATTAAACATTATAACCGGGGGGGTTGAGATCTTGGTAACACTGACAGTGCCATGGTTGTTGGTTCCAGATGGGCTGGTTGGAATATTTCTGAAACTGCTGATCTCCTGCCAATCACAATGGTCCCTAGATAAAAAATATCCAGTGAGAGGCCATTATTCTGTGGGCAGAAACACCTTGTTGATAAGAGGCTAGTTAAGAAAGGCCAGACTGGTTTGAGCTGACAGGAAGGAAAACCACTAAACTCAAAGAACCACTCTTCACAACCATGGTGAGGAGAAAAGCAACTCCTACATCAAACCAAGAATAGGAGTCTGAGGATACAATGGGCCAAAGCTCAACAAACCTTTTCCACTCTTTAACAGCTTCAATCCTTCTGATAATATTCTCCATTCTCAATGTTCTCCATTGCCTTGTTTGGACTTTTAATCACTCAAATTGGTACTGTTATTTAAACCACAGTAGGTGTGTATCTATTTGTGTATCCTTCACACATCCACTTGTTTCAGCTGCTGTCTAATTGTCTTGTTAAGATGCTTCTTGATTTTTTTTTTTCGCTTTTGTTTTTACCTATTAAAAGCATCTCTTTTAGCATCCAACTTTTTAAGTGATGTCTGTCTTCCTGGGTTCACTTCTCAAGCGCAATGATTTCTGGCCTTAACTTCACTTTCGTCGTTGTCTTTTCTTCTAGACATCTTGTTAAGAAGAAGAAGAAGAAGGAAGAACTTCAGTGCAGTTGATCCCGACGCTGACCTCTTGTTCATGCTTTAGGTTTCACACACTGGCAAAGCATCACTTTTTCTTCTCTTTCCTCATGAAACGCATCACAGTCATTGATTTCCACTGCTTTCACATTTCCAGGGCCCGTTATGAGGCTCAGCCATGCGTTCCTCCCTTCATATTTAGCAATGTGAAAGTTCCCAGAGTCGGTTTGTTTGTAAAACAAGGCAATTTAAGCAAGCAGCTGGCACCAGAGATCAGGCTTACACACACACACACACATACTTTGCTGCTTCCTCCCTGACGCGATAAGGATCGCTGTCTAGACATACATCTGGTGGCGTGCGCCCCAACACTTCATGGAACGTCGCATTGAGAGGCAGCAAGCGCCTGCCTGCTCACTTAACACACACTCATTTAAGAAGAGCGAGATCTTACGAGGGGGAGACGGATGGCAAAATCAACAATCTGTCTGAGGTAACGCTCGACACGCCTTCCGTCAAATGCCAGCTCGTAAATGTTGGAACTTTTGGAAATGAGTATTGATGTTTAGGAACTTGATTGGCGCATTAAAAATATCCTCCTAAAAAATCAAAGGCCAATCTGGTTCGAAATAAAAATATTCATTATGCAGCTCTTAACATTGGAAAACCTACAACTTGGGTTATATATAGCGCTTTAGTACACAAAGTCTTTGAAGGCCACAGCTGTTCATGTGTAGTTTACACTCTAATGGAGTTTCCTTTCTAATGGAAAATAATGGTTGGTAAATTTCCTAGATGTGTACTGATTATAAGAGATTATAAGAGGGATTGAAATTGACGGTGAATTCTTCTGATGGTTGACGAGCTTTCAGGTTCAACTGCTCGAGTGTATACTCACACAGGAATTGCATCTAGTTGACAAAGTTAATGAAATACGAGGCAGATTTCACTGGATTCCAGTAGTGCTAAATTTGAAGTGATCTTACTATGGCAAGTAGTGTTGCCCCACTTCATTGCGAATTTTGGCTCGGAGTTCTATTAAGCATCAGACTAGTTTAGCGACCATAGTTTACAAATACAGTGCTTATTGTGGACATTCCCAGGGAGCTTTTGAAGTCATATGATGAAAATATTCCACATTTAACAATTAAGTGGAAAATACGGGCAATTTGTAAAAGGCTCGTTCTGCTAACTTTCGTCAGACTTTGTGTTGCTTTGAAGGCAACGATGTAGCTGGGTGACATGTGCCTGTGAAATAGTTTGCTCGGATCCCACAGCTCTATCAAGTACAAAAGTGCAGCTATTGTTTGAGATTTGATCAGTCCTTGGCATTTTGTCTGCTGTGCACTTGCCCAGAAATCTGCGTCCCCAATTCCCAAGACTTTGTATGGCCTACTGCGATTTAGCGTCCTCCTCTGAATCCTTCTTCTGTCACTTCAGCAATGACTCAACTTGCCACCAAATTTCTTTACTTTGGATTGACCCCGCTGTTCCTGCTTTGTGCCGGAGTTAAGATTAGGCCGCCTGCGCCTCAAGCCTCGGCTGCTCCGGTCGGCGCAAATCTATATGACTTACGGAGTTTTGGGCCCTCCACTGCCAATCCCACTTAGAGTGCATTTTTCCGATAAACAAAAGCACATTCGTGCCCAAGCTCCTCATTTCACACTATGTGCTTTGGCTCCCAGCGACGCTTTCCTGGAGCCCTTGGCCTGAAGTCTAACGAACGGATCCAGTTGGCTTTCCTTTAAAAAAGTGGGGGGAAAATCAGCCACATGTGGAGGATTAGACTCCATCTTTCATCCTTGACGCACTCTGCCCGCCCTCTCCTGTCCAAGCTCATTGGCTCTATCCGACAAGAGTCAAGTCATGGTCACACACACATCACGCAACACATACCTTCAAGTTTTGAGTAAACTTACCTTGTCCCAGTTTCTGGTGAAAAGCTGGGGGAAAAGAGTGGATTGAGTGGAGATATGATAAAAGAATTCACAAGGCTGGAAACATATGTGTAACCCTGTGTTAAGCTGGATGCTCCAAATCTGTTGCAAGGGTTTGGACGATGGTCTCAAACTGCCCCACTCGGTAAGAGTTTTAGTTAGGGCATTTCCACCAGTTCTGAAAGTGGAATGTTTTTCTCAAATGCTGCAGGAACAGCGTTTAATCTTCACCGTGTGCATATGGTATCGCTAACAAGACGGTGCTTGTTCTTAATATATTCCATTTCCATAATGCATGTTTTTTGAAAGTACTTAACCCATCGCATGAGTAAAGCATGCCAGATGGAAAAATAGAGAGGTGCTTGGCCCTTAATACTTGTGCTATTAACATCACCGCTTCTCTGATCAGACAATTGCGCAGCCTGCGCTAGCTCTTTGTCCCCATTTAAAGGGGTATATCAGAGCAGTTATTAGCAGAGCATGTGAAACGATAGCCGTGGCGCGGGCGACCCTCAGGGCATGAGCTATCCCGGAGAACAGATGTGCCACCCACTCGCAACAGTTGTACGCTACCCACAATGCCCTGGTGGGTGTAGCTGGGCACAGGAGAGGGCCGAAGACGATATCTTGTGCTAACGATTTCACCGCTTGCCTTCGGGAGCTGGTGCATTTCGGGCAAGGAGCCTAGGGAGGGAGGGTGGAAGAGGGGGAACGAGGAAGGGAGGGAGGCAGGGAGTGAATTAGGATAGCATCCAGAAGGTCAATATTTACAGGAAATCAACATATAAGCCAGCACCTGCCTGGTGTTACTGAGAAACCCAAAGCTCATGAAAGTGGATGATGAAGTAGCTGAAGTAATGTAGCAGGTCTGCAGTTTGCAGCGCAACTAGACTCCTCAGAAAAATGATAGCACGAGACATTTTTTCACCTTTTCACGAGGCAAAGACTCTGTATTCTAATTGAACTAATACACTCCGTAACAGCAGAAATCTAAGATGGTCAAGTTTGACACGAATCAGGCTTGTTGTACCATCATCATATCGTATAGATCATTAAGCTGGATGAACTATGAACCAAACATGACAGCTTGACTCGGGTGAAACACTGCCAGACTGATGAAACCAGATTAAAACGTGAGCTAAGCATTGTGGGTGCAGGGACTAAGTGGAATGAACCGTGTTGACACACGAACTGAGCAGTTGCCGGGGGACTTTATGCTCAAATTCATCTGTCAATATAGTCAGTCATTTCAGGTGATCTCTGCTTCGCCCCTCTGCCTTCCCTCGGTTTTTTGGAGGGCTCAAAACTAAAAGTTGATTTATTACCATCATTAATAAGACATAACTTTATCTCTCGTTATCTTATTCTTCTTTGTCTGCTTTTTGTTTCTAGTTCATACCCTGCCATTGTATTGCTGAATCGCTGAATCTGATTGGCCGGAAGTGGTTTCATTTTCTTTAGCCACATACGGTAGCTATGACTATCAGTAGTGTTGGCTGTGATTCTAAACCACGTGTTTATATCGATCAATACATTATCCTTTCTATAGTAACAACACAGTTCAAGGGGCTTGTATCGTGGACACTTACACAATTAATGTCAGCAATTAAAATATTTTTTGTTATTAAGTATTCAAGTGTTATTAAGTAACAATGTTTAAACGTTGATGTAAAGACTTGGAGACAGACAACTTTTTTTTTTCCAGATTTTTGCGAGATGCTGCATTTTTGACCTTAGTAGCTCTGAGAGAGCTGATATAATGTACCTCTGGACTAACTTGTTGATTATTTTCCTATAACTGCACAACCCCAGGTGTTTCTATTTCTTCCTTACATAATGCATTAGTAGTCAGACAGATTTGCTGATGAGATTGAGGACATAAGTATGATGTATGATGCATATCACTTGTAAATAAATAAATAAATAAGATATATTCGTGGAAAAGTTTATAGACATAACAATGTGTTTATTGGTAGCTACATGGTACTACATGCAGAGCTAAAGACGTGATCACCGAACAGTAAATCCTCTTGGATTTCATTAACATGAGAAGTCCATTGAGGTCACTAATCTATTTATTTATTTATTTATTTTTTGGCCCAAGTGTGGGCAAGTTAGAAGCTGGCTATCAGAAGGTGTGTTAAATCTTAGTATGCATATTAGATAGCTGTATAAAATGTATGCTGTATGTAAGTAAGTAAATAAATATATAAAATGACCCCGGTGTTTATGTAATGTGAAATGCATCTCGAGATAAATGTATAATTCTACTGTATGCTAATGTCTATTTGAAGCATGCTGCTGAACCGAGTTGTACATTTCTGTGTATTCTCTGTCGCTCTCTCTCTCTCTCTCTCTCTCTCTCTTTTATTCCTTTCCTCTATTTTTTCCTCCATCCTCATTTCCAGTGCCAATCAGAAAGAGATTTAAGGATCTGTTCAAACTTAGGATGCTGTGTTTGTTTCTCCCAGAGGGCAAAAATTAATTCCTCCTCCTCCTTTACCACCACCACCACCACCTACTTTTTCCATCAGTCCTTCAGAACAAAGGTGCAGTCAGGGAACGAGGGAGGGGGTCCTGAGGGGATCACGCTGTTACTATTTCATCTGCATTTTAATCCTCTGATACATTGAAATGTGAATGCTACAGTGGGAATTTAAGCTTTTGTTAAAGACACTAATATTGGGCTTTCGGCATTTTTTTTTTTTTTTTTTTTTTTTAAATAGAAAAGGATGTTTTAGTCTTACAGCGCTTCTACTGATTTCCACTGTCTTTGTCTTTTCCATGATTTCCATGTTTTAATCTTTCAAAAAAAAAAAAAAAAAAAAAAGTGGAATATCTTTTTGACATAAGGATGGAGAAAATTATGACGGCAAAACATTAAACAGCAAGGGCTTGTAGGCTATCAGCAGTTTTATGGATTTTGAAATGTTTAAACTATCGCTCCCCCGGATGTGCAAACAGGTGTCTGGAAAACTCATTTTATTCCAGTGGAATTTCCTTGTCATGAATGGCAACCCAAAAATGCAAAATAATTTATATTAGGTAGAAAATCTGCATTAATTTTGCATTGATCGATCTGATTGACTTCTAAAATACATCTATTAAAAATGATTGGATATATATATATATATACATATATATATTTCTCTCTGTAGTTTGTTTTTCTTTAACCATTAGAATTATAGCTACAAAATAAATATACAACATAAATACACTTTTTATTGTATCACTTTAATGTATTGTACACACTCTCGCACTCTAGAAGTCATGCAGAAGATCAATGCCTAGAATAATTCCGATTTTTCTCAACTTTAAAAAAAACAAAACAAAAGTATATAAAAAATGTATCATCGCAGCTAAACTCTGATTACAACGTATCACTAACTCAATAGAGCAAATTTATTCAAATCCTCATTGGTATGAATATACAAAGACCTCCTCCTAATCCCTGATGTTTGTGAGGCCTATTCACGTTTCCTATTACTTCTCGGCTAACTCCGTTAATATCTCGCTAGATAATAGAAACTTCCGGATCGCGCTCGTAGTTGAATTGTGAGAATATTAATCGTAGATGAAGTGCCTTAATTCCGAATAAAATTTCATTCCAGAAGGCGAAATACAATTCAAACAAAAGCTTCCTGGCTCCTTTATTTTGCGAAACCTCCCGGAAACCCTGAAGGCCTTACAACAGAAGAAAGACAGGAACGGATAGAACTGTAATCCCTGTCAATGCACTTTAGAAACCCACCTTCTCCCTAAAATGTGTGACTAATGTGCACAAATCTCTGGCTCTGAAAGCTGTCAGCCGGGATGGCTGGAGCCGTTGTTCCGCCGTTTGAGTTTTCTTTTTTTTTTTTTTTCCTCTGCACCCCCTCTTTTTTTTTTGTTGTCGTCTCTCCGCCGTACCTTGAGGTCTTGTGTAGGGGTTTGCTTTCCGTTCGACATGCTGCCGTAACAACATTAAACGGGAGCACTTAAAGGGGTTTATTTTGTATTGTTTAGCCCCTTTTATGACGTTTATGGATTTGAATGGCAGTGTGCGTTACCCGATAACATTAAGAGCAAAGCGCTGGAACGTTCCAGCGTTGACAGAGCTCCAAGAATATTGTCCATCAAACAGCAGGACTTGCAGCTGAGGCCGGGTGTATTCACAAAGCTCGGGACGGGCTGATTACGGCCATTACACAATCATATCCAGGGAGGCGCAATTCATTACCTCTCATTTCTTTTTATCTAGCTTATGAGCATGAGGCTACCTTTTGCTAAGCTAAATGAAGAGTGTTTATTCTCTCCTCCAGATGGGAAAAGCACAGTAGGTGATTCAACCCCACCCCCCCGTCGTTGTTGCTCCATCATTTGTGTCAAGACGGCCATGTGATCTTTACGACCATGTGATCTCGTAAGATGAAAGAGAACAATGGCGCATTAGTGAAGCATTGTCTTATCCAGAAGTAAACTCGACGAGCCTTTGTTCGATTCAGGTTCGCCCGGCTGTGATTTCGCGCTTTCCGACACGCGTTTGGCAAACGGAGTAAATGAAACCTATAAAATGAAGTTTACTTCCAGCTGAATTGATAATGGAGAAAAAAAAAAACCACCTAGTCATTTGAGGTAGAAATAATGACAGTGTTTCAGTGATGTTTGATCATCCCCAGCAAATCCGACTGCCAAATTTATTCTGCAGGTGTTACACACGGAATAATGTTTTAGCATAATGAGGACGAGACTCCGATATTGCACTGTACACAAAGCTCTTTGCTAAAAAGCTGGGTGGGCTGCGGCAACACCGTTCAGGCAGCTGGGCTTGTCGTTACGGCCCTCGGAAAGTTCTAGCGAGAGAGCGGAGTCATTTGCAGGATGTTGAGATCGCCGCCTGTGTGTGCGGTTCTCATTACGGCCGATGCGGCGCAACCAATCAAACGCGATGGAACTCCCACCATGATGGGAAAACATCGGTTTTAACTAATGAGATTTGTAATAGCGGGATCCCAAGGCCGCAGAAGCCTATCGACAGCGTCGCTTTGTCATATGCGCATCGGTTTCGCCCGTGTTGCTCCACAGCATCGACGAGTGCGGACAAACGTATTCGTGGTTGTGATGTCAGCAATGGTGTCTCCACGGTAGAGTGGAACGTTGGGGAATTTCAGTCCATTCGACCGTAAACTGCAGTCCCACCCTGCGCTCTCTCGTTGGCACTGATCCCTGTCTCATCCAGACATGAGACAATGGCTATTACCCAACACACCTGCGTTCTGGGTTCTGCTATTCTCTTAATATATTTTAAATCTCCACATAAGGTATGCCTTCCATAGGGCTTACGATACCATTTGCTCTAATAAATTCTTTTGGCAGCGTTGCATGCAAGCTGCTTCCGCTTCCCCCTCGGGATCGACGAGGCTGAGGCATCCGGAAATATGAGGATAAATCTGTGTGAATCCTTTAGGACTAGGAGGCCTGCGAAATCAATCGCTCTTCTGACTGGAAACATTTCCCAATTCTTCATCTTAATTTAAGTCCTCCCTTTTTTTTAGTTTTTAGTTTTTTTTTTAAGCCGGGCGCCGTATTTAGCGCTGACATTTGATCGGAAGGGCCAGGCGAAAGCAGGATGGAGAGCTTCTAAAGGGCCCCTGCGAAGGAGGGAGAAGGGGACGATAAGCAAATCAAATTAATGACAATGAGTGTTTGTGCGCTCGTGTGCGTGGTGTGTGCGTGAGCCCGTCGCGTGTGCCATGTTAAACACTTCACTTGCCGATGAGGAGCTAATCCAGCCGCTCTCCTCGTCTCCAGCCGCTCCCTGATTACACGAATAAACCACACACTCTCTCTCTCTCTCACACACACACACACACACTGGAGAGCAAAGGAGCCTCCCTTGTTAAAGCTCACTCCAGCGAGAGGGTAATTAAGACATCTCTTCCCACCCATCCCCCCCCCCACCCCCACTAAAAGAAAAAAAATGTAAGTGTTTTCTAATAGAGTGGCTTGAAGGTGTTTGTTTTGCATTGTCTCTCTGATAAAGTCATTATGTGGCACAGCTGCAGAATGCCAAAGGCCAAACATACTACTTTAATAGGTTGACTTTTACATCTAATTTGATTGACGACTCCTTTTTTACCTGCACGCCACACCCAGCCAGTGATTCTCATGGACTTTCGGGCCTCGCGCCAAGTCGTTGTGCGTCTTTTAGTGTCGGATTCGGTCATCGGACTCGCAAGGTGTATATATTTTTAATGCATGTTTTGAATATTTATCGAGGCTGCTTTATTTTTCACCTGCAACGTGACCACTTCTGTTGCCGCAGCATATGAAACTGTCACTTGTTCCTTTAAATAATAGATTGCCTCCCCAAATTTCCGGCCTGATATTTTTGGCACAGTGGGTAGCGGGAAGACTTGTGGACAGGTGGCATCTGTGAAAGTGCAGCTCAGGCCAAAAAAAAAGACACAAGTGGAGGCTTTGTTAGATTTGAGCCATTAGACAGATTTTGTACTTTTTTTTTTTTTTAACAGGAAATCATTCTCTGATCTTTTTGGATTTTCAGAAAGGACCGTGATATTACGGCCATATTCACATGGGGATGTCTAAACACTTAATTCCGATTACATGCTCAAATCTGGGTTATTATATATATATATTTTTTTTTCTTAGACTACACACCAAAACATTTTCGAAACTCCAATTTGAACAGGCCATGCTCCTGACCTGACCCACATGGCCGAAAGATATTATCGAATACGCATATTAAATGGGAATTTTGTTGCGAGACAGTACACGGAGTACATGCGTTACTCATTTATAGCACGATTAGTTTTACTTTAAATAATCTATTCTGTCCAAGCAAAGCACGTTTAGTAAAGCTTTAAAAAAAAAAAAAAAAAAAAGTGTGCTTGTAAAGGTGCACAGCTAACGTGAATATGTTTAATAGCTGTTTGTGTCGGCTTTTGTTATTTGTTATTAGTTAATTGCTCCGTGCAGATCTCAAGTGGCACAAAACGTTTTTCATATAACGTGTAACCTGAAAGCTGTGTGAAGCTTACGCGTTTAGCCAGCCGGAGTGAGGTGTTTGTTTCTACGCTAACGATGACGTACGTAAAAGTCACAAGTTTCAACACTGTAGTGTTACTGAGGCTACGAACGATTTGGGCCACTTGAGTAACTGTTTAATTGTTAAATGGCTCCCCTCCTGGGAATAAAGGGTTTGAGGCGGGAATACACCTTAAATGAGATGCTTTGTGTACACAGCATATTTTTAAGAGGTGGGAGGAAACCAGAGAACCCAGAGGAAACCCACACAGAAGAACACGAAGAACATACAAAACTCCACAGAGACAGTAATCTGAGCTCAGGATGAAACCAGGGACCCTGAGATTGTGAGGTTGAATACATATAAATAAATAAACGACGTAAAAATCTTCATTAGGATCGTTTCTGTGCGCTGTTCTATTTGAATTTCTAGTAGCGCAGACGCTGAGTTTTTCGCCTATCTTGGAAATATGGTTGTTTTTTTTTGTTTTTTGTTTTTTCTTTTGGTTTGGGTGTGTGTGTGTGTGTGTTTCAGGGTTAAGCAGTGGAGTCACGACTGCGGTACCGTGATATCCGAGTATCATCACTGTCGACGGCATCTTCTCCGGCTTTCTTTTCCCTCTACAATAGCTTAATTGTTAGTTTGGACGCCCACTCAATAGATTAATGAAATGAAAGCAGGCGCGGAAATGAATGAGGGGAAGAAGGAAAAATGTCACAAACGAATAAATCAAAAGTCTGCTGCGTTTGTCGATCGTTTAATAAATGAAGCGCTCTCTTAAATAACTGACTGGCACTTCTGTATGAAATACAAGTTATCTAAACTAATGTAAGTTAAGAGTATGCGCTTTATTTACTGCTTCGATTTAAGAGTTGCACTCTGTCAAATCAGGGGCTAGATACAGTGGAGGAAATAAGTATTGAACGCGTCAACAATTTTATACTTAAATACGTTTTCATGCATCGCGATATTGTAATTGTGTCTAACTGAATGAATATATGTCTTCTAAGTAGAAGGATTTTATTCGCATACATGTATTTATGCACATTGTTAGCAAGCTTTAGCAGGATTAACTAACCTGACAGAATTTTTAAGCTGTATTACCAAATAATCTTCATAATATACACTGCTAACATCGGTTAGCTAACATCAGATAACCAGACAACATTTCTAAGAGGATTTTTTTATATCCCCTTATTACATTTGCAACTTTTTAAAAACCTTTACTAGTAATACTAGCCTGCTAGCCACAGTAAGCTAGCACAAGGAGTGAGAGGTGCAAATCTGTGCAAAACCTTTTAAGCCATTGTTGCTAAACTGACAGGATTTCTGAAAGGTAATAGAATTTTTATTCATTTAAACATTCTCTGCTAACGCTAGCTAGCTGGCTAACTAACCTTCGAGGATTTCATGAGCATTCATTGCTAACAGTAGCTAGCTGTTTAACATCAGCTAAGCTGACAGGATTTCTGGAGGATTGTTGGTCATATTGTAAACATTCGATGCTAACACTAGCAACCCGGGTAACATTTACAAACCTGAGAGGATTTCTGAGATTTTCATGAACATTCACTGCTAAGACGAGCTTTCTGTTTAACAGCTAACCCGACAGAATACCTGAAACGATTTTAGGTCATATTTATAGACTTCTAACAGTAAATTTCGAAAGTGTGTCAGTTTACATGCTACATGACAAAATATCTGAAGTCAAACCTTATTAAATTTCACAATGCTTGGCTAGCTAATGAGCTAACCTGACAAGTTTTTTTTTTTTTTTTTTTTAGTTAGAAATCCCAATCATCACTGTTAATGCTAGGCAGCTAGCTAACATACGCTAATCAGACTTTGGGATTTCTGAGAGGAGTTTTTTTGAAGCTATTTTCACAAATGTTCACAACATTAATAAGTTGTCGTGACGTATAAGGGGTTAGCTGTGAACTCCTTACATTTCTGGACGTAATAATAAATAACGAAGGAACGTTATTGTCATACTTTGACACAATATTGATATTAATCCTGAAAAAAAATTGAAGTAATCAGATTTCTTGTTCCTGTTTTATCATAGCGTGTGCTATTGAAAATGATGAGGAACGATTCAAATGTGTGCCCTGCGTTCCTAATGGGCATGAGTCATGTAACTGTGTGTGAGGAAGAGAGAGTGAGGGAGAACATCATTGAAGGCAGCCACCCGCTAAGCCTGAGTGGCTGGGGGCCATCTTCCCACCCCTTTGGGACTCTTCTGTGGGCCAGAATTCCTCCACGTGTGTGTGTGTGTGTGTGTGTGTGTGTGTGTGTGTGTGTGTGTGTTGGGCTAGGATAGCTCCAGACAAAGGCGGCACCCTTGCCAGCTGCATCTGCACCCTTGCCGAAGTGTGCAGCCTCACTGGGCCCCTCGTACGGTCGCGTCCTCAACCCTCAGGAGACTGGAAAGTGAAGAAAGGGGCAAAATCTGGAACCGGCGAGAATAAGCATCTTTCCATGCTCTTAAATGCCATTTCCAAAAACATTGTGAACTCTCAAAGCAGTAGGTAAGGTTTTGCATGAAACGCGCACATTTTTCTGAGGTTTCTTGACAGTATCTGATTTTTCTTCACCCCCCGCCCCCCCTCTTTCTCCCTTTAAAAATCAACAAATCCATTTGCTAAACAGCTGCACCTCTGTGCAGAACAGATAACAACCTGGGCCAGGCCGGCTTTGCTGCCACTCGTGCCAGATAGGCCCAAATCTCTGGCCTGCCTTTTTTTTTCTTGTTGTTGTTGTTGTTGTTGTTGTTGTTGTTGTTTTTAATGCTAATGACGAAGGAACTCTTCAGGAGCCAAAACAACCCAAAACGTCTGTGTAGATCTGTCAATTGCTTTTTTTGACAGATATTTTCTTGTAAGTGCACACAACACTTGTTCGACGAGTCTTATCTTCGCCGCTGCAGAACACTGACCTACATTGCATCAAGCACAATGCCGTGAACAAACGCGCTGCCGCTCAATGCCGTCTTTTTTCTCCCTCTTCTTTTCACCTTAAAAAGGCAGATTGAGCTCGATGAAATGGTTGGAAATCCAATAAACGGGAGGTATTATCTCATAAAATAAGAAGGGGAAAAAAGCGTGCCGTTCAGGAAGGAGAATCTTCCGCCCATCTAGGAGCTTCAAGGGTTGTGGTGCTTCTTGACTGGAGATAAAGCTATCAGAATACCAGTTTAACAAGCATTCTCCTGACGTGCATATGTGTGTGTGTGTGTGTGTGTGTGTGTGTGTGTGTGTGTGTGTGTGTGTGTGTGCGTGTGTGGTACTATCTCTCTCAGCTGGATTCCAATAGCATAAACCTCATCCTTTTTACATGTTGCTGATCTGACAAACAACACTGCAGGCGGTAAGTAAAAAAAAAAAAAAAAAAAAAAAAAAATGTTTTAAATGAGGCATTAACAGTGTTTACACAACAGTGCTGCTGAATTCTCGAATCTGATTGGTCAGAAGGTGTTGATTACTTTTCTACAACAGCAGCTCTGATAGTAGTAGTAGCTGTAATTCAAATCAGAGGTTAATATGCGTTCTAATGCGTTATCGTTTCTATAGTAACAAACTTGCACAGGGACATGAACTATAGACGCTCCACGTCATCTAAATCTAACAAACTGATTCCAAAAAAAAAAAAGAGAAGTTTTTTAAGCACAGAAGAAAGCTGTGAGATTGTGGATATGGTGTATAAGGTTTCTGTAAGGGGATGTTGAACAGTTTCGGAGTCTCACGTGTCAGTGCGTTGTAACAGTCAGTAAGGGATTTGTGGTTTCTTGGTAATGAGACACGCTGTTTTTTTTTGTCTTTAAAACTCCAAGAGAGCAAAAAAAAAAAAAAAGAAGAGAGAAGAGAGAAGCTGGTGAGGGAGCGACTGTTTATACTGTAGCTACTGTAGTGTAAGTGAGAACAGGAACTAACTTGTTTCGAGGACATTCCCCAACATTGAATGTAACTATAAATGGATAAAAAGTGTGACATCATTGGTTGATAAATTCAAAAAAATTACATTTTGGCAAATTGCTTTGTTATAAGAGGAATAAAACACGGGGGACATGCTGTTAGGGAAATAGGTTAATAATCCACCCCACTGTGTTTGTTTGTTTGTTTGTTTACCTTTCTTTCTTTTGTTCTTTTTTTCTCCCTCTTCTTTCTTCAACAAAGTCTACCAAGAGTATTTACTTCATTTACCTTGCTTATTTTATCTTCTTTTTTACCAACAAACTGCGCAACTTCTTTCTTCTATCATTCTTTATTTATTCTTAATTTCTCTATTTCTCCACTACCAGTACTAACTTTTGTTTTACTTTCTTTCTTCCCTTATTTTATGCATTTATTTATTTATTTATTTAATTATTCACTCTACCAACAATTATTTCTTTCTTTCTTTCTCGTTTTATCAACACACTCTACCACCATTTCTTTCTTTCTTTCTTTCTTTCTTTCTTTCTTTCTCTCATTTTATCAGCACACTACCACCAAATCTTTCCTTTTCTTTCTTTCTTTCTTTCTTTCTTTCTTTCTTTCTTTCTCATTTTATCACCACACTACCACCAAATCTTTCCTGTTCTTTCTTTCTTTCTTTCTTTCTTTCTTTCTTTCTTTCTTTTTCTCATTTATCAGCACATGCTACCACCAATTCTTTCTTTCTTTCTCTCTCTCTTTCTTTCTCATTTCATCAGCACACTACCACCAATTCGTTCTTTCTTTCTTTCTTTCTTTCTTTCTCTCTCTCTTTCTTTCTCATTTCATCAGCACACTACCACCAATTCGTTCTTTCTTTCTTTCGTTCTTTCTTTCTTTCTTTCTTTCTTTCTTTCTTTCTCATTTTATCAGCACATGCTACCACCAATTCTTTCTTTCTTTCTCTCTCTTTCTTTCTCATTTTATCAGCACACTACCACCGATTCTTTCTTTCTTTCTCTTTCTTTCTTTCTCTCTTTCTTTCTTTCTAAGCCAAAGATATACAGCATCAATCCCAAAAAAGTTGGGACGCTGTGTAAAATGTAAATAAAAACAGAATCTGGAAAGGCACCACCAATGCTGAGAGGTATTTACAGGTTTTAGAGCAACAGAAAGACTCCGCCTCTCTAAGACACTCTTTTTATACCCAATCATGCTACTGACCTGCTGCCAATTAACCTCCAGCTGTTTCTTTTAGTGACACTTACTTTTCCAGCCTTTTCTTGCCCCGTCCCAACTTTTTTGAGACGTGTCGCGGCCATCAAATTCAAAATGCTCCTTCTTTTTTCCCCTTAAAGGTACATTCACTCAGTTTAAACATTTGATATGCTTTCTCTGTTGTGTTGTGAATAACATACGGGTTTATGAGATTTGCAAAAACTGAGGCCCTGCACATGCAATGCAAAGATGGAGGAGGGGATAAAAATTCCTCTTTCAGTGCAGCAGCAGCACTGAGAAGCAGTCCAGAGCCGAGTAAACATTTTGTTCCTGCAAAAAAAACCACAGCTCGATGCCAATCAGCGATTAATGAGGCGCAGTCGAGATCCAGCGGCTGAGGGGAGTTAAACGGAGCTGAATTAAGGAGCAATATCATCCCTCGTGCAGGTGCTCGCCGAACGAATAACCGCTTTAATTACTGTTATTCAATCATTCTCCTTTTTTCTGTCTCTCTCTCCCTCTCTCTCTACCCACTCATCCCCTCCTCTCCCCCCTGCCACCCTCTCCTCTAACAACTCTGCTATGGCATTATCAGTTTTTCTTGTCAATTTACAAACGCCCATCATGGTGTGCAGAATGCACCGTGGCCACGTGTGCCCCAAAAACACCAAGAGGCACGTCACAAGGAGCTTTGCTGAAAACAAATGTTAAAAAAAGGGGGTGGGTGGGTGGGTGGGTGGGTGGGGGCGGGGGGTTGTGGAACCAGACAGCCTGAAAAGTGAATGTGCAGACACAGTGTGGCCCACAGAGGCACGCGAGCTGCCCTTACATAGACACATCTGTGCATGACGGGTGCTCATCACTGTGGGCGGAAGTGTGTGTGTGTGTGTGTGTGTGTGTGTGTGTGTGTGTGCCTGTGTGCACCTGCTGCAGCATTTACCTCCACAATAGGGACTCTGTCACCGCCAACAGGTTGAAGAAAAAAGTTGACGGCTCAGAAATGAAGTTGCTTCAGTGTTAATTAAAGTGACACAGGATGATGAGGATGATGATGATGATGATGATGATGATGATGATGATGGCGACATGAGATCACCCTTATCAGCCCGTGTCGTCATGCACATGTGCACTATGCTGCCTTCATGTGCTCAGGCTCTGCATTGTGGTGTGTGTGTGTGTGTGTGTGTGTGTGTGTGTGTGTGTGTGTGTGTGTGTGTGTGTGTGTAATGGAGCAGATGTTGTGCAGAAACAGAATAGTGGGTCAGAGGAACACACATGCAGGTAATGTAGGTCAACCTGGAGTGGAAGGAGAGAATCTTTCTTTCTTTCTCTCTTTCTTTCTTTATTGTATGTCAAGGTCTACTACCAATACTCACTCTTTCATTCTGTCTTTCTGTCTTTCTTTCTTTCTTTCTTTCTCTCTTTCTTTCTTTCTTGTGTCACGTTCTACTACCAATACTCACTCTTTCATTCTGTCTTTCTGTCTTTCTTTCTTTCTTTCTTTCTCTCTTTCTTTCTTTATTGTATAAGTTCTACTACCAATACTCACTCTTTCTTTCTGTCTTTCTTTCTGTCTTTCTTTCTTTCTTTCTTTCTTTCTTTCTTTCTTGTGTCACGTTCTACTACCAATACTCACTCTTTCTTTCTGTCTTTCTTTCTTTCTTTCTTTCTCTCTTTCTTTCTTTATTGTATAAGTTCTACTACCAATACTCACTCTTTCTTTCTGTCTTTCTTTCTTTCTTTCTTTCTCTCTTTCTTTCTTTATTGTATAAGTTCTACTACCAATACTCACTCTTTCTTTCTGTCTTTCTTTCTTTCTTTCTTTCTTTCTTTCTTGTGTCACGTTCTACTAACAATACTCACTCTTTCTTTCTTTCTTTCTTTCTTTCTTTCTTTCTTTCTTTCTTTCTTTCTTTCTTTCTTTCTTCGTTTCTTTATTGTATGTCATCAAGGTCTACTACCAGTACTCACTCTTTCTTTCTTTCTTTCTTTCTTTCTTTCTTTCTTTCTTTCTTTCTTTCTTGTATGTCATCAAGATCTACTACCAATACTCAATCTTTCTTTCTTTCTTTCTTTCTTTCTTTCTTTCTTTCTTTCTTTCTTTCTTCCTTCCTTTCTTTCTTTCTTTCTTTCTTTCTTTCTTTCTTTCTTTCTTCCTTTCTTTATTGTATGTCATCAAGTTCTACTACCAATACTCACTCTTTCTTTCTTTCTTTCTTTCTTTCTTTCTTGTATGTCATCAAGATCTACTACCAATACTCAATCTTTCTTTCTTTCTTTCTTTCTTTCTTTCTTTCTTTCTTTCTTTCTTTCTTTCTTTCTTTCTTTCTTCCTTCCTTTCTTTCTTTCTTTCTTTCTTTCTTTCTTTATTGTATGTCATCAAGATCTACTACCAATACTCAATCTTTCTTTCTTTCTTTCTTTCTTTCTTTCTTTCTTTCTTTCTTTCTTTCTTCCTTTCTTTCTTTCTTGTATGTCAAGATCTACTACCAATGCTCACTCTTTCTTACTTTCTTTCATGTATTTTATCAAAGTCTTCTACCCATTTTGTTTCTTTCTTTCTCTTCATTTTTACTTTTACATTTGTGATTTTACTTCCAGTACTTCCATCCATCCATCCATCCATCCAGCCATGCCTGCTTCTTTTAATGTATTTGCTTTAATATACACTGGTAGAACACAATCTTTTTTCTTTTTTTTTTCCTTTTTTAAATAAATGATGTAACAAATTATGTCAAATATCATGGACTGTTTCCCTATTTACAAGTGGAAGGTTCAAAGCAGGCGAGTCCTCAGACCCGCTGAGCTTGTGCGCGAGTTTAAAGTTCTACCGCACTGACATTTATTACTGTCACTTCCAATACCAGCTTTATTTAAGAAAACACGTTTAATGCGTTTCAATCGGCTCTGCGTTCATCGTTTTTAGAAAGTGTAAATAATACTGATTAAAAAATAACATACAAACTCCATGCAATATGAAGTGCACAAAAAAAAACGTAAAATAAAGTAAATACCATTGTAAAAAAAAAAAATTATAATAATCAAAACAGTAAATGCTATAATTAAATTATTATTAGCAACAAGCACTAATATAATACATAATATGTATATAGATGGCTAGGGATGAATATCAAGGTGTTTAAGGTGATTGAGATTTTTTGGGGGTGGTGGTAGGGGGGTAGGGGTGGGGTTTGAGATGGTTTGCAGGTGCTGAAGCCATTAAGAGCTTTGAAAAGCAGTAAAAGGATTTTGAAATCAGTTGTAAATGAAAGGGGTGGCCAGCATATTGATGCTAAAGCAGGTGTAATGTGCTCCGTGCTTGTTTCTGTCTCACTGCAGTGATTTAAACGAGCTGTAATACATCACATTTCAGGTAAAAACGTAACCGCACGAAAAGCTGAACAAATGAGATGACTTATTAGCATCTTGCTGTGTGTGACGGTGAGAAAGGAGAGATCTTATTTAGTCATATTTCCACCAAGGAACTTTACCGACTGACCAATAAGGCTGCCGGTTGGGGGCCGAGCAACGAACAACAAACACTGAGGACAAAGTTCTGGATTCTTGACACAACCTCTTCATCACATTAATCTTTATTTCATCTGCATTGCGATTAATAATAATAAAACTAATTGAGATAGCGAGGAAGGAAGCACCATTAAATTCCATTTTTCATATAAACTGGCAGGAGTAAACAGAGTACCCTTTATGACTATAATAATAATGAACTCATCATGATGTGTGGGCATCAGGGCTTAGAGTTTTGGCTCGGTTCTTGCCTCATTCTAGGGCTTGAGTGCCTGATTTAACCCTGAGGAAAGAGATTTGGTCCACAGGAAACAGTAGTGGAGTTAGCCTAAAATTTTAACTGCCTTGCTCTGAAGAGCCAGATGTTCTAGTCTGCACAATAGGCTCCTGCTTAATTCCAGAATCTGTGTATTTTCTTCATTTGATTTCAGAAAGGTACAGTTTGCATTTTAATGGAGTTGCACAATTACTGAAGCTTGGGAGAAAGACCATGCCTGAAACCCAACTTTCTTCCTAATTAACTTGCCATGAATTCTCACCTCTCTAGTCTACGATTGATGAAAAGTTCCACACCAACACTTCCACCTCATGTTCTATCTAGTGTTCAACAACGCCTACTCCGAGCAACGTGGCTTTTGTAGCCAAATTACCCAGAACCCTCAGGGTCTCAGTTTCTCCCCACTTAAACAGTGGCAGCTCATACCGTCATTCAACAAAAGTCCTCTTTCACAGTTCTGTACATTTTAAATTCCACTGGAATGCAAATTAGCTCTTTTGAGTGACCCATTTTAAATAAATAAATAAATAAACAACAGTCGCTGTTTTACAGATATACAGTAAGCCGTTGATTTGGTCGCATTTCTAGACGTTGTGCTCCATAGAGTTATCATTGAACCTCAAAAACGGGAACTGCAACAACGCTAACAGAGCGCCATTGGGGCAGGAATCACGTTGCCCCATGCACCCTCTCTATGAACATTTTTATTTAGGAAGAGTAGGAAACAAGACAGTTAATGACAAGGTTACCACTTTGTGTGCCCACCAATATTGATTTATAGCAAATAACTTGAGATAAATCGAACAATTTTCCATAAAAAATAATTGCAGACTATCTATGATGAACCGTTTTTTTTTTTTTTTTTTTTTTGTAAGACAAAGATTTGCAGAGGGAAAGAGGGATTATAGAGTGTATAATGTTCATAACAACAGAAATGTGTGTGCACCTTTGTGACCTTTTTTCCCCCCTATGCAAAGGCTGAGAAAAATGTCTCACTTTTTCTGTGCCTGTTTTTTTTTGGGGGCTAGTTTCAGGAATTCCGTGTCATACTTGAGATGTAATTGGGCTGGGAATTTTGCTGAAACCTGGCAACCCTGGATAATTATATTAGCTCTTCTTGGTGTGCCTGTATCAAACACAGTTGAACAAAGGTATGTCAAAAACCTCTCGAAATGAGCTGCTAGGCTGTATGCTGAATGGCCATGATGCTGACTCTCAGCTGCCTATTATGAGGTTAGTTTAAAAATTCACTAGATGGTAGTCTATAGCATAGGGCAAGTGATTAATTCTTGGGCTGAATTTTGTTGTCATTATTAATGTTGTCCTGCACAACCAAAATCTATGGTCAAGAGCTGGTGCTTGTTCCACAATCTCTCTTCATGTAGTTTAGTTGAGGACGTGGGCTGCGTCCAAATCGTGTACTGACAGAGTTATCATTTGACTCGAGTCATGTAACCTGCAACTTATAAAGAACCGATGAGCTGCCGTCCGCCATGGGGTAGTAAGGGTATTCGGACACAGCCGTGGTCTACACGGACCACTAACGGTCCTGGGGTTTGTAACCATGTTTTAATTATTAGCAAGAAAATAAAATTACTGAGCTACCTATTCCAGTTTATCCAGTCACAATCATGCTCATTTGAAGCAATTAAAAAAAATGATAGAGAATAAATAGAAATAATTTAAATGACATGAAGAAAGCGGTAAAATAAAGTCTGTACAATTGTAATTATCATCAAAATGCTAAAAAGTATAATTAAATCATTAATTATGAAATTAAGAATAAAGAGTGAAACCTGGTAATAAATGAAACCTGATAAATATTGAGTTTTAGGTTTTTAGAAAAAGAAAAAAAAAAAAAAAACACAAGTCACTCCGTTCAGAGGCCTAATTAAGATGCTCCAAAAAACATGAAAGTATTGACAACAGAGATTCCAATTGAAAACTATTACTTATACAGTGTGTGCATGTATATATATATATATATATATATATATATATATATATATATATATATATATATATATGCAGGTTTGCATTATTTTTAGACTAATTTCAGTATTAGCAAGCGGAAATAAATAAATAAATATATAAAACATTAAGCGGATCCATATCCAGATGGTGGACCATTTGGGGAGGAAATAAACCACACAGTTGAGGTTTTTTTTTTTTTTTTTTTTTTTTTAGCATAAAGGAAACTTAATTAGCAATACATTTTACATTGTTACATATTGCATGCTGTAAATTGGCGAATATTTTTTATGCGTCTGGAGATGCATTATGGTGTAAGATCTGTCTGGCAGCTTGAGACCGTGGCCCTGTTTCAATAAGCCGAGTGTTTTTCCCTCGTCTTCGTCGACTTCTCTTCGCCGTTTCCCCTTATTTGTCTCGTCTTGTCAAGATTATTTCATGAGCTCAAATGAAGTTCGTTACATGAGTGTTTGGAGGATCTGGAGTTCTAGTCAACATGACTATTCACTTCAGGAACTGGAAAAGCTGTAGCAAAAAATATATATATATATGATATATATATATTATATAATGGGTGAAGTAAGTATTGAACGCGTCAACATATTCAGTAAATATATTTCCAATGAGGCTATTCGCATGAAATTTTCACCAGACTTTAGTAGTAACTCAAGAAATCCGCACATATAAAGAAATCCAAACATTAAGGTCCATAAATGAAGTTATGTGTAATAAAGAGGAATGACACGGGAAAAAAGTACTGAACACGCTAAGTGAAATTTATTTAATGGAGAAGTGGAGAAGCCTTTGCTTGTAATGTCGCTTCAAGACGCTTCCTGTGTGAAGAAACGAATGGGCCGCAGTATTCAGGTGTGATTTTGGCCCGTTCTTCTAAACATATTGTCTTTAAATCTTGTTCAAATGGATTCGAGTCAGGTGATCGACTGGGCCATTCTAACACCTTGATTTTTTTTTTCTCTGAAACCAATTGAGAGTTTCCTTTGCTGTATGCTTTGGATCGTTGTCCTGCTGGAAGCTCCACCCACGTCTCATCTTCATCATCCTGGTGGATGGCAGCAGATTCTTCTCAAGAATCTCCCGGTAAATGGCTCCATTTATCATTCCTTCAATTATATGAAGTCTTCCAGTACCATGTGATGAAAAACAGCCCCACACCATGATGCTTCACCTCCAAACTTCACTGTTGGTGTAGTGTTTTAACGGTGCTGTGCCGTGCCATTTCTTCTCCAAACATGGTGTGTAGTACGACAGCCAAAAAGTTCAATTTTGCTCTCGTCTGACCAGACTACACTCTCCCAGTATTTCATAGGCTTGTCCGATTCCATCAGTATGTTTCGCAACAATAAGGTTGGGAAGGTCTTGGGAGAGCTCTTTGCTTTTACCCATCATGAGATGTTTCTTGTGACACCTCGGTAACGCAAAGCCTTTTTATAGACCAGCAATTTACTAACCCAGCTGATATTAATCTGCACAGATAGGGGGTATAATTACTTCCTAACTACTTACAGATTTCAGCTGGCTCCTTACCCTGCCTTGGAGAACTGCTTTTTCTTAGCGTGTTCAGTACTTTTTTCCCGTGTCATTCCACTTTATTACACATAACTTCGTTTATGGGCCTTAATGTTGTGAATTCTTTATATTTGCAGATTTCTTGAGTTAATGCCGATGTCTGATGAAAATTTCATGTGAATAACCTCATTGGAAATATATATATATATATATATATATATATTCATGACATTTATCTAGTCAAATATCTTCATACTGTACATAGTCACTGACCACTTTATTAGGAACACCTGTAAATCTGCTTGTTCATGATTTAATCAGCCAATCATGTGGCAGCAGTGCAATTCAAAAAATCATGCAGGGTGGTGGGGGCGATGTAATGGTGTGGGGAATGTTTTCTTGGCACAACTTAATACCGGCTGACAATCACTTGACCATGTGCATCCTTTATGGCCACAATTTATGGCTAAATCTAGTGTAAATGTCAAAACCCTACAGGACAACCTTCAAAGGTTCTATGCAGAACCCTACAACAGTAGGTCTCCTTCACGAATTGAGGAATTAACTTGCTCTTGGCTAAGAGCTAATTAACTTGCTAACTAATCCGTTAGTTAGTCTGCTAACTAGTTTGCTAGCTAAGTAGCAAATCGGTATGAATATGCATACAGTTTTAAGGTAAAGAAACCTACAGGTAGCCAAGGAAACAATATATTGATATGCACATCTGGGCAAGGGAAGGTTTTTTTTTGTTTTGTTTTATTTTAATTGGTCTGGATGTGCCATCTCTCCAGATGTTGCACCTCTGGAAGATTTAGTAGCCAGCTCTCTGTCACACCACCACAGACACATCCTGCTGTGGAGTGTGTCTCCGAGGTCGAACTCTCGGACAGCGCTGACCCTCCCTAAGGAGTGGATATGCTCAGGAACACACACACACACACACATACACACACATTCATGATCCACAGACAATGTATGTCAGCGTCGTCGTCTTTTGTGGGCCTGTCTGTACGGAGACATTTTCATTTTTGCACATTGTTCTCACACTGGTTTCGTTTGCGGTAAATCTTCTAGGTCTTTGGCGTGTAACTTGGCATTCATAAAGAGTGAGTGATTTGGAACAAAAAGACACAAACAACAATAAAGTATCGTATCTTTAAAATGATGCAAACTAAGCAGAAATATTTCCTTTTATACCAAAGATATCACCTTGTTATAGAAGCTACTGTATAAACAGTCATTCCCTCGCCAGCCGTTCTTGCTCTTCTCTCAGCTCGTCACGTTACTGAGAAACTCCACAATACGAACTCCTCTGTCCTGAAGACTCTTCCGTGGCACGAGCTTTAGCTATAGCTTTACCTCTGACTGTTACCAAGTGCTCACGCTGAAGACTCCTTTCAGAAATGTTAAACACGTCACCAAAAAAAGTTTATAATCCGTTTGTATAAAGTGTTCTCCCTACAAGTTACGATCGAAATGGAAAAACATATCAGAACAAACGATGCACTCTATTAAAGCTGTGTTCAAAAAACAAAACAAAAACAAATCAATTAACCAACACTTTCGGGCCAAACAGAATAGAGAATTCACCAGCACTGTGGTATCGTAACATATACCTGATAAGATATAACAGCATAGGGCGCCTACATTTTTGCACAGTAGGCTACTGTATGTAATTATTATGAGATCGGATTATTATGAGAGAGTTCAGAGGAGAATGGAAACTGGTTTGAGCTGACAGGAAGGCTATCTCAAATAATCACTCGGTACATCCGTGGTGCACAGGAAAGCATCCCAGAATGCATAACACGTCGAGGGGGATGGGCTGCAACCGCAGAAATCGCGTCGTTTGTGGAACATGGTGTCCCGTCAGCCGAGAACCGAAGCTTAGAAAAAAAAACCCCCATCATCTGGTCTTCTTCTGTTATCTGCTGATTGGATAAAGCAAGTGTAGAGCTGAACCTAATAAAGTGGCCAGTGAACGTATTATTAATTTGCCTTACACTTGTCTTGAAGTGTCAGGGATTCCGTTAAGGGGAACTGGTGAGGGACAAGGGCATGTTAACAGTATTGAAACCTGGCACAAGAGCGTGTTTCTGTCTTTTGCATGGATTTTTCAGTTCTCCCAGGAAAACATCTTAAAGAACGTGTTCCCGCTTTCGTTTTCAATCAGCGGAGAAGTCTCCTCTGCCACAAACGCTAACGCGGGTTGTCGAGCTGCCGTGGGAATCTCTCTCCGTCATCCTCCAGTCGTCTCGAGCCCTTTCCTCGAGCCCCTATTGTTCCCGCCGCCCTGATATTTAATCCTGTCATGTTTGCACTCATTTACATCGGTGTAGCGTTTGAATAATTAAGTGCGTGGATAACTGCTAAATGCATTCTTAACGGGCTGTGAAGGTGCGTATTGCTTTTCCTGTGATTGAAATGAACTCCGCGGGAGCCTCGTCGGTGAGTCAGCGGTGGGGTACGTATCCCATCACCCCTCGCATGCTGTAATGACCCATCAGATTCCCACCAGAGAGCGAGCGTCAATTAGCTCACGGAAGCACAGACAAGATGAGATCGAGGGAACCCTGTGAGAGGTGAAAAGAGGTTCTGGGGAATCTTTCTGATGCTTTGAAAAGCATTAATAAGCGAGATTCTTTATTTAATTACTGCTCCATCATCTACAAGATGTCTTAAGTGACTGTCGGCATGGTCCTGGGACATAAGTGGTATTTCTACTAGGGATGCAAAAATATCGGTCTGACACTGTGCTCATTTACTTGTACTCCACCCATCTGCTTTCCATACAGCTTATCCTACACAGGGTCGCAGGGAGCCCGGAGCCTAGCCCAGGGATCTCGGGGACGCCCTGGACGGGGTTACTCGGGGCTTCCCGGAAGGTGTTGAGTTCAAAAACCCGCTACAGAGCCGGTGTTTGGATTGGACGTATCTTCAGATGAAAGCAATTTGCCAAATACGTCGATGTAGCTGTTTTAAAAAAAAAAAATGCAAAGTTGTCACGTTATATTAATCAAACATCAGGTCTGCTGTTATTGAGTGAAACACGCAGAGATGAGAAGACGTTAAATAATTGATTCATCTCCGTCTTAAATAATACATTCCTGAATAGTAAAAATCAACGGTTTATTTATAAACCGTGTAATAGGAATTCTTCTTGGTAAACAGACTCGGGAGCCTACAGGAAGAAAAGAAATGAAAGGGGGAGAATAGGGGGGGGGGGGGGGTGGATACGATTGGAGGCAAAGAACGAAAACGAGTTAGTGGAGGGGACCCTGCAGATCATTTAAACGAGAGGACGAAGTATCGAAGGAGGAATGACCGTGAGAAAGGAGGAAAGAAGGGAAGTAAGAATGAATGAAAGGAAGGGAAAAGAGAGATGAAGGGGGGGGGAGTGTGTGTGAGAGAGAGGAAGAAAGAAACAGACGAAAGAGTAAGAAAGAAAGAAGGGCAGAGCTGGAAAGAGAGAAAAAAGACAAATGGGAAAAGGTAAGAAGAAAAAAAGAGACAAAAAGAAGAAGAAAAAACAGGTGAGTGAGAAAGGGAGAAGGACAGAGCGATAGAAATAGGCGAAATAAGAAAGAAAGAATGAAAGAAAGAAAGTGGGAAAGAAAGAACGTAAGACTAAGAAAGAAAGAAAGAAAGAAAGAAAGGCGGAGGGGAAAAGAAAAGAGACAAAGGAGGATGAGGGGAAAAGGAAGAAGGAAGAGGGGAAAGAAAGAAAGAAAGAAAGAACGAATGAATGAACGAACAAAATATAGTACTAAGGAAGAAAGAAGGGGAAGATGGGAAAAGCAAAGAGGTAAGTGAGAATGGGGGAAAGAAATAAAGAGAAGAAGGGAAAGAAAGAAAGAAAGAACAAAAGAAAGAAGGGAAAACTAAATGGGAAAAGAAAGAAGAAAGAGGGGAAACTAGGGTAGAAGGAGAAAAATAGGAAGACAGAATAGAAAAAAAAAACAAGTGAGGAAAAAATAAGAAGAGGAAAGAGGGAACAAGAGGGGAAAAAATTTTTTAATAATTGATTCATTTTCAGTCACCTGTATATGATAAAATAGAAAAGGGTTAGAAGGATGGATGGATGGATGGATGGATGAAAAAGCAAATGATGGAAAATGATAGATATTGATTAAACAAAGGAGAAAGAGGAGTAGAAAGAATGTAAGGAAGAACGAAAGGAAGGCAGCGGTAGAGGAATAAACAAACAAACAAATAAATAAATACATACATTTTGGTAGTTCAACTCAGGGTCCTACAGTTAAAAAAAAAAAAATAAATAAATAAAAAATTGAAAGAAGAAAGGAAGGGAGAAAAGAGAGATAAAACTAAGATTTAGAAAGTTTTTATAATGTTACAAAGATTTACTATAAAATGTCAGGGCGATGCTGCTGTCATGAAATAAATGCATATGTTTGTGTAATAAATGTTTGTAGCTGACAGCCTGAAATAAATTATGTAAAAATGTTTAAATCATTAACGTGAAAGTCCAAACGACCGAGAAGTGTTCGAAAAGCTAGTTAACCGACTGTTAATTAAAAAAACCAAAATTCTCTTTGCTGCAGCAAATTGGGCGAAAATGTTGATTACATACAGTACAGTGTGTGACAAATCCCTCGTTCAGGAGAGCGGTACGTTTCACGCAACGCTAACGTGATTGCAATCTTCTCCTCCTTTTTTTCCCACATTCTCTCGTTTTTTATTTATATTCTACAGCGTTTTTCCTTTGTCACGAATTCTGCGCCGTCGACTCGAGCACACAGGCGGCTAATAAACCGTCGTAACCGTGTACTTCCGAAACCTACTGTGGCTCTGGGAAATCAAATTTTTCAATTTGCGACATCTTTCGAGAGCCGTTTTTTAAGCGCTGCCTCTTCGGCCCACGCGAGACCTCGACTGATAACTTTTGCCAAGTGAGCGAAGCGTTTACATTATGAACATTTTGGCCTTCGTCTCCTCCAAATGAGCTCGAGCAGATAAACAATGGAAATGATCTGGCACCATTTTCCTAAATAATAAAAGAATAATGAGATGAAATTGCGGCTAAGACATAAATGCCAAGCTCGTGTTTTTTTTTTTTTTGTTGTTGTTGTTTTTTTTGTTTTTTTTACATCTCATACTATCATGCTTTTCTCTAAGCATGTATTAAAGGTGTGTATGGTTCTGGTCTTGGATTGTTTACATTCTAACTAGCTGATGAGTTTGGACAATATTTCCCATCACATCACCTTCGGCAATAATTGCAGGGTGTTAACGTGCGCCGCAGGAAGTCTGGAGTCGGAACTTCAATCCTCAATTCGTTTGTTTTTTCGCCGTAGACTGAAGACATTTTGGGTTTGAGGTCAAAACATGAATATCAGAAGAGAGTTTAGCATTTCCGATTTTATTTCCTGGTGTTTATATGTACACATGTGAAACGATATAGAACACGGCACATTTTGTGTCAACCTAATTTGTAGGTGAGCAAAAATATTGAACATGTCCTTGCCATGCCTTCTTCATTCTAGACTATACCTCATTCACTATAAGCCACACCCCCTTTACATTAGGCCACACCTCATAGACACTAGGCCACACCCCCTTCATTATAGACTACACCTCTTTCATTTGAGGCCACACCTCCTTCATTCTAGACTACAACTCATTCACTCTAAGCCTCACCTCCTTTACTCTAGGCCACACCTCATTCACCCTAGGCCACACCTCCTTCATTCTAGACTACAACTCATTCAATCTAAGCCACACCTCCTTTACACCAGGCCACACCTCATTCACTCTAGGTCACACCTCATTCACACTAGGCCACACCTCCTTCATTCTAGACTACACCTCATTCGGTCTAAGCCACACCTTCTTGTTACCCAGGTGTATCCTGTTAGATTGGTTGTTTTAAATAATAAAAAGCTCTGGACATCTAGTCCTGGTTTTATCCCTCAGTTTCACCTGTGAAAACTGCATTTGTTGTTAAAAAGGATAAGACAACGTGAAGACCAGAGAGCTGTCTATGGGAGAAAAGCAAGGCATTTCGAAGCTGAGAAAAGAGGGGAAATCTATCAGAGGCATCGTACAAACATTATGTTTAATGACCTATGAATACATTCCTAACCTGGAAAAACGTTACATTAATAGGGTACATGGTTATAAATATTTATGAAAAGACATGACGGTGTATAGTAATGTTTATAATGCATTTATAACTGGTTAGCAGAATGTATTATGCATTATAAGCATTCATATTACAGTGTGTTCGAATGCTTGAATCTGATTGGCCAGAAGTTCAGAAGGTGTGCGTTATTCTCGTATATAAGCACGAGTAGTTCCGGCTGTATCACGGACGATAGGTTAATATTAATGCACTCATGTTTCTATAGTAACTGCTCATACACACATTTTAGCTGAAGTCATTCTGATTCCAAAATAAAATTCTTGATAGATTCTTCCGTCGAATTATAACCAAGCAGCATCGAGTTGCTAGGCTACTCGGCTACGTGCACCGAAGGGGTCTATACAAAGGTGGTTGGTGTTATAATGTGTTCTGAATACTACCGATGATATATCATGCTAACAATTCATAATACATAATAAAGATAGCTAGAACGCGCAGTGCATTTTCATAAATAATTAGCACAATGTGTATAGTACCTCATGAATGTATTATGACAAAGGTGGAGATTTACATAAATGGAGCATTGCATAAGCAAACTGGGCGGGGCTGTGTGACATAATTCAGTTGTGCGGATTTAAGCATTATGCAAATGAGAAATGCTAATGTTTAATTTAGAAATTTTGTCATTCTAACCCTAACCCTGGGAAAATAATCAGCAACAGGGTGGTGTGATGCGGCCCGAGGTACCGTTACAACACACATCGTGCTTTCATTGTCTTACCAACACTAACAATTCTCATTTTTAAAGAATGACACTTTTTTAAAATATCCATTTACAGTTACATCTAAGGTTGTCAAACACTTGCATTATAGCAGCTATAAACTGTAAATCGTTCTCTCATCAGCCTCTTCGTTTTCTCTTTCTCGACGATAAAGACACGTCGTTTTCCCAAGAAATGCCAAATAGTCACCTCCTTTGTACTTGAATATCTAGGAAAACTTTTTTTTTAACTCTTACTGTTACAAAGCATCTATCTATCTATCTATCTATCTATCTATCTATCTATCTATCTATCTCTATCTATCTATCTATCTATCTATCTCTATCTATCTATCTATCTATCTCTATCTATCTATCTATCTATCTATCTATCTATCTATCTATCTATCTATCTCTATCTATCTATCTATCTATCTATCTCTATCTATCTATCTCTATCTATCTATCTATCTATCTATCTCTATCTATCTATCTATCTCTATCTATCTATCTCTATCTATCTATCTATCTATCTCTATCTATCTATCTATCTCTATCTATCTATCTCTATCTATCTATCTATCTCTCAATCTGTCTGTCTGTCTATCTATCTATCTCTATCTCTCTGTCTGTCTATCTATCTATCTATCTATCTATCTCTGTCTGTCTGTCTATCTGTCTATCTATCTATCTATCTATCTATCTATCTATCTATCTATCTCTCAGTCTGTCTATCTATCTATCTGTCTATCTATCTATCTATCTATCTATCTATCTATCTATCTCTCAGTCTGTCTATCTATCTATCTATCTATCTATCTATCTATCTATCTATCTATCTATCTATCTATCTCTCAATCTGTCTGTCTGTCTGTCTATCTATCTATCTATCTATCTATCTATCTATCTCTCAGTCTGTCTGTCTATCTATCTATCTATCTATCTATCTATCTATCTATCTATCTCTCAGTCTGTCTGTCTATCTATCTATCTATCTATCTATCTATCTCTCAGTCTGTCTGTCAGTCTATCTATCTATCTATCTCTCAGTCTGTCTGTCTGTCTGTCTATCTATCTATCTATCTATCTATCAGTCTGTCTGTCTGTCAGTCTATCTATCTATCTCTCAGTCTGTCTGTCAGTCTATCTATCTATCTATCTCTCAATCTGTCTGTCTGTCTGTCTATCTATCTATCTATCTATCTATCTATCTATCTCTCAGTCTGTCTGTCAGTCTATCTATCTATCTATCTCTCAGTCTGTCTGTCTGTCTGTCTATCTAGCTATCAGTCTATCTATCTATCTATCTATCTATCTATCTGTCTGTCTGTCTGTCTGTCAGTCTATCTATCTAGCTATCAGTCTGTCCGTCTGTCTGTCTATCTATCTATCTATCTATCTATCTATCTATCTATCTATCTCTGTCTGTCTGTCTATCTATCTATCTATCTATCTATCTCTCTATCTATCTATCTATCTATCTATCTATCTATCTCTCAGTCTGTCTATCTATCTATCTATCTATCTATCTATCTATCTCTCTATCTATCTATCTATCTATCTATCTATCTATCTATCTATCTCTCAGTCTGTCTGTCTATCTATCTATCTATCTATCTATCTATCTATCTATCTATCTATCTATCTATCATGAAGTCTATACACTTGGTATGAACAGTAGTTTTTCGAGGCGTGGTGTGATGTTTGTAAACGCGTGCGTACGTTTCCGATTTAAAAGAAAAAAGTATTGCGAGTCCTGGGACACTTTCCTGCCGCTCGTTCCCTTTCTAAAAGCCACCATGCCTCAAACCGAGCTTTACAAGGAACAAAAACCAGACAGCAGCTATATCCTCATCAGCACCTGAGAATAGCCACACAGCGGGCTCCTCAAAACAGTATATAATAACAGCTTCATCAGTAATAATAATAGGTTCGTGAATAATTTCCCAGCACTACAGCAGAGCCGCATTACAAAACAAATCACTGTTGTTTACTTTATTTAACTTTATTTAACGTTACGCGATACCGTACGTATTCTGTTTGGGGTTGTTTTTTTTAAATGTATTTTTTTTTTTACGCAAAAACATGTACTTATAAAAATGTTAACAATTTCTCAGAATAAGTACAGAATTTTAGTTAGAATTTTCAGTCAGTTTGTGCTCATTTTTAAAAAACTCTGATATTTCCATCATTTCGAAAAGCGTATGATTTATTTACGTACATCACTGTACATCAGCTATTTGACCTATTTGTTTACATAATGCAACACCTTTACAATCATCCAGCTAATTCTACTTTATATAACGGAGAATGTGTTGCTAACGGAGTGGACTTTTAAAATTCAACATTTCTTCTGCTTTTAGCAAGCGCCGATCCTTTAAACGGGAGGATCTGCCGTCGCCATGTCCTCTTCACCACCGGCTTGTGAATGTGTCCTCACAACATGGCGGATTTGGGTGGAAAACAGCGACGAGGAAAAAAAAGAAAAAAAAAAAAAAAGAAGAAGAAGCATCTATTAGGCTAGTAATTGCGGCGTGATTAGCAGATGCCGAGCGCTTGGCATGGAGCGGCTTTTCCTCGAGTTTGGACGAAGTCAACCTACTGCTGCGTCCTGATACAATACAGCAGGCTGAACAGCCATACATCCTTCATGTCTTCGTCTGTCTGTCCTCTTCTCTTCTCTCTTCTCCTCTCCTCCTCTTCTATCAATCGTTCCCCTCCTCCTCCTCCTCCTCCTCCTCCTCATCGCTGCTCCTCTGCTTGGCTGGATCAGGCCCAGCTGGCTTCATTACGCTCCCTCACTATTCCACATTCGGCTGTTTTTTTGTCTGTTGCACATTTCTCGACTGTTTTATCTCGAGCGCTGTCTGTCCTGCAAGCTCATAAATATTTCTCTGGCTTTCCTACATCCACACACACACACACACACACACACACACACACACACACACAGAGACTGGCTGCTATTGAAGGAACTCGTATACTCATTGTAATTTTTTTTAATTAATCTTTGTGTCATGTGATTTAAACCAGATTTAAACCAGAGCCAATGAGGTTTGGCGCTTATACAGTGCGTGTAAACACTTCTGATTGGTCGACGGCTCTCCAGTAGCGCCCCCAGGCAACGTATAAGCATTTTGGGTTTCATTTCAATTATTAATCTCACCCCTCCCTAACATTAATCTAACAAAACAACCGTCTTTCCGTCAACTGCATTAAAAAAAAAAAAGAAAAAAGAAAAAAAAAGATTATTTCATTAATAATATTTGCTATTTTTATGCTCTGTAGCACAGGTATACGCTCGGTAATGCATTGTGGGTTGAGATAGAATCTGACAGCTATGTTGGGTTGTGTGTGTGTGCATGTGTGTGTGTGTGTGTGTGTGTGTGTGTGAGGCAGGAACGGCAGCCAGATGGTTTCTGGAGGCCCAGGGGAGGGGAACTGGGGCAGCGTTGGCACCGCTGGCACGCATAGTCTCATTCTGACCTCGCGCTCTCTCTCAAAGGGCAAGACACAAACCTAGTGTGTGTGTGTGTGGGTGTGTGAGAGAGAGAGAGAGAGAGAGAGAGGGAGAGAAAACAGCATGACCTGGGAAGGTACCAGTGCATGCCATACCGAGCCACTAACTCATACGATTATAGGATAAACAGAAGGATTATATGAAGCGTAGAGAGATAAATATGTCTCCACTCTCAGCTTCTGTCCTCTAATATATCTATTTTGAAGTAAACGTCATGGACGGGTCGTTTGTGTTTCAGAACGTTTTAAGCTAGAAACCGCTTTTGATTCTAGCACGAGGTCTCCTCGCCGAACGATCCGATCCGCTGGGTTATTTATGGCGTGTCATTACTTATTTATTTGATTATTTTGTAAATTATTTATCTATTGAATTATTAATTCATCTTCATGACAAGCCTTGAATTATGGATGACTTAATTTGAGATTATTGCATTCAGATGCCACATTGTTGCCGGCTTGGCTCTCGTTTGAGCATCAAGGCACATGAAGAAATTAAATCTACCTCCCAGGCCAGTTTGTCTTCATTTGAAGCCAGCCAGAGACAGGTGACGACAAGGACACAGGAACTTGTGAGGAAAATGAAAAGAATCGTGTAGCTATTCATCAGAAAATTACCTCCACACGCTGTGATCTTTGCTAGCCCTAATGACCTTCGCTTGTCCTTTATTATTTAGGTGTCTAAGTCAAAAGTAACCTCTTCCTGCTAGCAAAATGAAAGGAAGTAAAGAACTTGAAGACAATTGAAGTAGAGATACTGCTTAAAATCCTGCTACGTCTATGCTAGCAAGTGAGGACTGATTAGCAGGATCTGTTTGCATCATGCTAGCTGAATTGTTTATTAGCCGGGCTAGTAAATGCTACCTTTTAGCTATTGTTTTCCCTATGAATTAGCTTCTGTTTCTACACATTTAAGACTTTTACATATGTACACATACTTATACATATTCATTAAGTATTCATTAAGTTCACACTTTCCTTCTTAGAAATTGAAATTTCATCCTTTTTTAAAAAAAACGCTCGAAAAACTTCATGGCAACAACGTCTTGGCAAGTAATTGAGCTTGAGCAACCTTAAAGGACCTTTAAGAGCACCTATTACGGGTTTGAAACGTGCCTAATTGTGTTTTAAAGGTCTCATATGATACATTTACATGCATCCGAGATCAAAAAACACTTTAACGTGCTCATAATTTAAACTGCAGCGTTACCTTTTCCCCCACCACAGTGTCACAAACGACTCGTTCAATGTTCCGTTCTAAAGGATTCCTTCTAAACTCCTCCTTTCAGAGAGCATACTCTGCTCTGATTGGTCAGATTCTCAGTGTCTTGTGATTGGTCAGCGTGTTTCAAAAAGGAAACGCCCACTACCGTAACGAGCAGGCGATGAAGACGAGACGCGGGGCTTTGTGTTACAAACCTACGTAAGTTAGTACAGGAAGTAAAGTCTGGAATCACTAACGACTCGATTCAGCCGTTCGGAATCGGTTCCTTCTTTTGGGAGTCAGTAACTCCGTTTGTCTTGCGCTTTGATTTGTGAAACTTTGCAAAAACAGCAAACAACTCGATAACACACTACATGAAAGGTGATATCTGAAAAAAACATAATAGGTGCACTTTAAAAGACCTAAAATGTGAATATTTGTGATGTGTTTAGTGATTCTGTTGCTTAATGCGGTATTTTTGTTATTCCTGTATTCTTAACAATTTTCTATCTATCTATCTATCTATCTATCTATCTATCTATCTATCTGTGAGAAATTAGATATCGTGTGCCGCACTGATGTCACAGTTACAACGGTGTTTAATAGGAGAAAAATAATTTAAACTATTTCAAACCTAAGGAATAATGATGAGGTTTCAGTGTTCTCTAAAACCTAAAATAAAACGAGTAAGAACTTCTTATCTCGCTCGCCATTTTCCGCCGACGTTCAATGTCATATTAATGAGAAATCCCACGTGGATGTACTGGAGACATCTGGCCAAACGCTGGACTCCAACTTCCAGTTATGTGATGCGGATAGCATTCTATGAGATTACGAGTGTGATTTTATATTTACGTTTAGGACATTTGGCGGACGCCCTCATCCAGAACCACTTACATTTATTTCATTTATATTGTACAACTACGCAGCTGAGGGTTAAGGGCCTTGCCTTGCTGGGATTTGAACTCACATCCTTCTGACAAGAAGTCTTAACCACTGAGCTACCACTGCCCCCTAGAGTGTACAGATGACAAGGTGGGCAGATTAAAGTTCTAAAGCGCTGCCGCATCGCTCTCTTTAGGTAGAGATGGAACAATGAACGACAGGAAATAAAAGCTGGGATCCTAAACTCTCGTCTCGTATCCATGTTTTCATCTCAAACCCGAAGGTATTTGTTGTATAGCACAAACAAAAGAACCGGCCTTGCCGTTCCGACGGTATCAGAGGGCACTCTATAACGTAGCATGTGCTAGCTTTGCTCATAATAATGACAATAATAATAATCAGAGCTCACCATCACAGCACTGACCATCAAAATATCTGAAGTCTCGCCCCTCTTTCCCCTCGGTGTGTAATACCCTTGGTTATACTGGCACTTAGTGTTGACATCAGATAATCATCTCACATCTGGCTGCGTCTCGATACCTCATTTAAAAACCCTCCACAATTCATTTAAAACATGCCCGCAGGCTGTTCATCATCACTTCCAGCACTATTTAAAACTTGTGAAATTGTCACGCCAATAAAAATGCACAAAGAACAGTAAAAGATGCGATGTATGGTAAACTGCGTTTCCTGTCTTCTCAGTTGCCCCATAATGAAGCATTCATTATGATTATTTTATAGGTTTGAAGTTTTTAAAAAACTACCCCGAATGCATTACTATGCATAATGAACAGCTGTTGTGGCAACAAGCACATACATTATGCATAAAAAATTATTTCACTTTTGATTGTAGATGCTGATTTATTGAGACAAGTCTAGCTTCCTACAGTAATGGATTTGGGATGCGCTTCTGCTGCGTTATTTCCATAATTAATAATAGGGAGGCAGTACATTATATATGCGTGCTGTTTATAAGTTGAAGTGTACTTGAGCCGTAGTAAACACAATGTTGCATTCGAGCTTCAATCCACAGCCAGTTAATTATGCACCAGACCATCCTCAAAGCTATAAATACATAAAACACGTAATTCTGGTGAGCCGGGGCCTTTTCTTTATCAGTATTTAATGTTAGCGGACTGTATCTGTGCCATTAGATTTTTATTTATTTATTTTTTTATTTTAAAAGCATCATTTTGTCTTGCTGCCTTCAAAAAAGAGAGAGATTGTATGCAAAAAAAGGCGTCCATATGCTCTATAACGCCATGCAGCGTTCAAGAAACTGAAGTAATAGTGTCGAATCCAAAAGTCTGAGTCCACTGCCAAGAGCTGTTTTATTTCATCATTTATCAAAAACTAATAGAATATTGTGCTCAGTTGATATTAATTATTCAAGAATACATTATTTAAAACTGAGACAAGCCATTTTTAGCTGTCTGAGAAACTGTCATGAAATTAAAAAATGCTTGAATATACGGTAAGTCCTGTGTACCGAGAACTGTATTTTTGTATTTTTTAAATTAATTATTTATTTTTTTTTAAGCAAACGCCGCATGATCTATTACTAATATTTAGGGCGTCCCAGAATGAATAGCTCAGTCACTGAAACAATTAGCAGTCATAGTTACCAGAAACCAAAAACTTAATCTACTAAAGAAATCTCTTTTTTCCCCCCAAAATGAACGTATAGAATATACCATAAATCCACCTTTTTTGTACTGTTCTCTAAGTTCAGCTACACAAAGTTCTTCACTTGTAATTGCGCATTATTCATTTTAATTCATACATCGATCAGTCGATGCAAGGATGTGATATAATGTACCATGGCGGAATTAATAAACCAGATTTCGAATGTAAACCGAAAAATGAATTTGAAAAAAGAACCTGAAGTTGAAATGTAAACGGAAAGGGATCTAAACAAATAAGATGAACTTCTAATGTAGACTGAAAATGAATTTTAAAAAATAAACTGAATTTTAAATGTAAACTGAAAGTGATGTAAAAAAAAATAAACTGAATTTCAGATGTAAACTGAAAGTGATGTAAAAAAATTAAACTGAATTTCAAATGTGAAAGTGATGTAAAAAATTAAACTGAATTTCAAATGTTAACTGAAAGTGATGTAAAAAAATAAACTGAATTTCAAATGTTAACTGAAAGTGATGTAAAAAAATAAACTGAATTTCAGATGTAAACTGAAAGTGATGTAAAAAAAAATAAACTGAATTTCAAATGTGAAAGTGATGTAAAAAATAAACTGAATTTCAAATGTAAACTGAAAGTGATGTAAAAAATAAACTGAATTTCAAATGTAAACTGAAAGTAATGTAAAAAAATAAACTGAATTTCAAATGTAAACTGAAAGTGATGTAAAAAAAATAAACTGAATTTCAAATGTGAAAGTGATGTAAAAAATAAACTGAATTTCAAATGTTAACTGAAAGTGATGTAAAAAAATAAACTGAATTTCAAATGTAAACTGAAAGTGATGTAAAAAAAAACTGAATTTCAAATGTAAACTGAAAGTGATGTAAAAAAAAATAAACTGAATTTCAAATGTGAAAGTGATGTAAAAAATAAACTGAATTTCAAATGTAAACTGAAAGTGATGTAAAAAATAAACTGAATTTCAAATGTAAACTGAAAGTGATGTAAAAATAAACTGAATTTTAAATGTAAACTACAAGTGATCTACACAAATAAGTTGAACTTGAAATGTACACTGAACATTAATCCAAAAATAAAACTGAATTTCAGATGTAAACTGAAAGTGATGTAAAAAAATTAAACTGAATTTCAAATGTGAAAGTGATGTAAAAAATTAAACTGAATTTCAAATGTAAACTGAAAGTGATGTAAAAAAATAAACTGAATTTCAAATGTTAACTGAAAGTGATGTAAAAAAATAAACTGAATTTCAAATGTAAACTGAAAGTGATGTAAAAAAATAAACTGAATTTCAAATGTGAAAGTGATGTAAAAAATAAACTGAATTTCAAATGTAAACTGAAAGTGATGTAAAAAATAAACTGAATTTCAAATGTAAACTGAAAGTAATGTAAAAAAATAAACTGAATTTCAAATGTAAACTGAAAGTGATGTAAAAAAAATAAACTGAATTTCAAATGTGAAAGTGATGTAAAAAATAAACTGAATTTCAAATGTTAACTGAAAGTGATGTAAAAAAATAAACTGAATTTCAAATGTAAACTGAAAGTGATGTAAAAAAAAACTGAATTTCAAATGTAAACTGAAAGTGATGTAAAAAAAAATAAACTGAATTTCAAATGTGAAAGTGATGTAAAAAATAAACTGAATTTCAAATGTAAACTGAAAGTGATGTAAAAAATAAACTGAATTTCAAATGTAAACTGAAAGTGATGTAAAAATAAACTGAATTTTAAATGTAAACTACAAGTGATCTACACAAATAAGTTGAACTTGAAATGTACACTGAACATTAATCCAAAAATAAAACTGAATTTCAAATGTAAACTGAACTGATCTCTCTCTCTCTCTCTCTCTCTCTCTCTCTCTCTCTCTCTCTATATATATATATATATATATATATATATATATATATATATATATATATATATATAAATAGATTTTTTTTGTTGTTTATATGCTTTATGAAGTGCACTTTCCAGTGTTACTCCAAAGACCAGCATTTATTTATGAAACGTTTCAGTTTGTATACACAGAAATTAAAAGTGAGATGTTCTACTTTTTTTTTTTTTTTTTAAAGCACCCTGGTTGTGTTTTGTGCTTCAATATTATCTTCTGCACAGGAACTTTTTTTGTTGTCGTTGTTGGTTTTTTTTTTACTTTTAAACGTGGAATATTTGACTCTGATATTACTTCTTTGACAGTCTGCAGTTCTAAACGGTGTGTTTTTATTGGCCGAAAGTCATGTGTATCATGTGTTAAAAGATGCCAACAGTTAACACCTTGTCTTCGAAGTGTGTGTGTGTGTGTGTGTGTGTGTGTGTGTGTGTTACCACTTCATAGAAATTGGTGTGTTAACAGTTTATTCAGATTCAGTGAAGCATTTCGAACACCCTGTAAAATTCCGAGAAATAGGTTCAAGTTAAATAGTTAAGAATTATAGGTATAAGTGAAGTAAAAATGATTTTTATTGATTTTGTTTGCAGTATTTAATGGACGATTTTGGTTAATCTGCAATAAAACATCTTGAATTTTTTTGTTGTTGTTGTTTCAAAAACTACCTTTTATATTTCATATATATTTCAGTGTTATAATAACCATTTATCCAACAGCTAACAGTTTTCTTTTGGACCCTACTGAATGCCTCTGGATTGGAACCTGGATTTCATGCTCAGCTCTCTGGTTGAATGCCACATGAGCTGGACAGGATTTTGACTAGAATTAATGGACTGAAGACACGCCGTTGGGGAATTATTTATTTCTGGCCCCGAGGAAGGTTAGGAGCAAAATAAACAACTAATAAATCATTTGTGGTGCGGCTTTTTGTCACGTTGTGTTAAAATACTGCACCTGACAGTTCTACTGTTTCAGTCCAGAGGACCAGAGTGACAGACTTCATCCACCATCTCCCATCCTCATCCTCACTTCATCCCAACTCTTCGTCCCAACGTTTTCTTCATTCCCCCAACCTCATCACCACTCTTTATCCTCACAGCTAATTGTGTTTTACCTGTGTGTTACACCTGACTCCTTAAAACCAACAACGTTCCTCATCCTCATTTCACTCAGACTCATTGGCTTCATTTCGTTCTTTATCCTCACGCAACCTCACTCCTAATTCAGCCTCACTTCCCTGTAAATCTTCATCCACGCTTGTAATTCTTGCTCACATCCTCATTCCCTCATCCTCATTTCATCCTGACTCTCTCCTCGTTCCTCATCCTCGGTCCTAATCCTCGCTGAACCCCCTGCCTCATCCTCAATTCACGGCAAATCCTTATCCAGCATTATTCTCACTACATCCTCATTCCTCATCCTCACTTAAACTTAGTCCTAATCCTCACTTACTTACCCAGGCCATCCTTACTTCATCCTCACTTCATCTTCGTCCTCATTTAACCTCACTCCCTCATCTTCCTCATCCTCACGCCACTGCAAATCCTTCTTCATATTCAGCCTCATTTCATCCTGAGACTTTATCCTCATTTCTCATCCTCACGCCACCTCACTCCTAATCCTTGCTCACTCACTTAAGTCATCCTCAATTCAACCTGACTCTTCATCCTCATGCATCATTCTCGTTCAACCTCACTCGCTCACCTTCCTCCCCCTCACGTCACTGCAAATCCTTATCCACATTCAGCCTCAATTCATCCTGAGACTTTATCCTCGTTGCTCATCCTCACAGCCGCCTCATTCACACACGTGCCTCATCCTCACTTCATCCTGACTCTTTGTCATTCCTCTCATTTCTCATCCTCGTTCAACCTCAATCCCAAGCCTTGCTCACTCACCCACATCCTCACTTCACTGCAAACCAACACCCACACTTTATCCCGAATCTTCATCCTTTTCCTCATCCTCACTCTACCTCACTCACACACCTGCCTCATCCTCACTTCACCCTGACTCTTCATCCTTATCCTCATCCTCCCTCTACCCTGACTGGTTCTGACTTCACCATGAGTTTTTATCTACATTTACTCACCTCCCTCATCCTTACCCAACCTCCTTACTCCTCACTTTACTATCTCTTCATCCTCATCTATTCTCACTTCATCTATATTCTTCATCCTGAATCCTCACCCACTCAATCTTTACTTCGTCCTCATCTTTCATTATCTTCCCTTCACCCCTACTCCATATCCCTGTCCTCCTTATCCTCATTTCACCTCACCACTTTGTTCTCACATCGCTTCATCCTGACTTTTCCTCATCTCTCCCCAACCTCACTCAGTAAATCCTCACTTTACCCCATCTCATTCCTCAGTCCTCACAAACAAAATTCCTCATTTCATTCTCACTCTTCATCAGTATTCCAACTCAATGAAATGTCATCCTCACGTTAGTCACATCCTCACCGTTTGTCCTCACACATTATCCTGACATCTTTGTGTTCTTACATGTTCTCACAAACGCTTTCCCTTCACCTCTTGAATGAAAATTCCTCAAACTTCCTTCACCTCTCCTTTCTTTATTCACCAAATTCATCATTTTAAAGGAATATAACCTCCGGGAAAAAAAACAAAAAAAAAAACAACAACGACGGTCTCGAAGGACAGACGCACACTTACACTAAAATTATCTTTCAGTGATTTCCTCAGTAAACAAATTCCCTGTTGTTTAACGTGGCAGCTCCATTTCACAGCCTTGTCACAGAAGCTGGAGGTAAAGCTCAGAAGGCATGCTGGATATTATTCCCTAGAGCACACTTTAGCTTCAGAATGGCTCAAGAGAATAATGACTCTATGGATTCACTGGAGGTGTAAAATTCCCAAGAGACCAAAATTCTGTGACTGACAGGAAGAGAACAGAAGGCCTGGTTTATTATTAGATAATAGATTTAAAGTGTGAGGTATTGCAGTTTCCTTCGGGTTAAAAAAAAAAGAAGGGTAAAAGAGATCTGTTAGGGTCTGTGAAAAAATAATACCTATTTAATACATGTAAACTAGATATTGGAAATAGTTTTCCGCTTCAAAATAGTAAATTACAATGACAAAAAAAACTCTCCTTCGTATTTCTCCTTTGTTTGTTTGTTTTTTATTAAATTATAATTTTTTTGGCTAAAATTAATGAACGATCTTGATGTGCATCAGCAAATACTGTATAGCTCGTAGCAAGAAGATGGCAAATTAAAGATTAGAAGAAGCTTTTATTTGTCACATATACATTACAGCGAAATTCTTTTCTCGTAAATCCCAACCTATAGGAAAGTTAGGGTCAGAGCGCAGGGTGAGCCGTGATACAACACCTCTGGAGTAGAGAGGGTTAAGGGCCTTGCTCAAGGGCGCAACTGTTGCAGCGTGGCAGTACTGGGGTTTGAACCCCTGACCTTCTGACCTTTTGATCAATACCCCAGAGCCGTAACCATTGAGCCACCACTTCCAATGCAGTCCACTACGTGCCCTTTGAAAAAAATCACCACAATTTTTTTTCCAGCTTGAAATACTTGAATCACCCCCAAATTTATCGAGCGCACCTGCACTGTAAAACCGGATAAGTTCGTTTAACTGACCAAACTAATTACCTCAAAACTTTAAAGTTGATAAGTCGATTTCTTTAAGACAAATACACTTAAATATAACAAGTTTGAGTTAAAGTTTTGTTATATTTAAGTGTATTTGGCTTAAAGAAATCGATTTATCAACTCATTCGTTAGTTAATTAGTTAATTAGGTAATTAGTTCCCTCACATTTTTTGAGTTAAATGAACTGTCCGGTTTTACAGTGTGTTTAAAGCTTCATGATGTTAGCTGAAACTAGCTAGCACTGCAGTGAACGTGGGTGGGTGGCTAGCTGGATCGGAAACGTTAGCCGAACAGCTAAACGGCTCCAAATTTCAGTCGAGATTAGTCAGCTCGACTAGGTTCATGCTAAAATGTACTCCAGTGGATGTTTCTGTTATTTCTATTGATCGATCTCTCTCTCTCTCTCTCTCTCTCTCTCTCTCTCTCTCTCTATATATATATATATATATATATATATATATATATATATATATATATATATATATATTTAAACATTATTACTATTTAGTGTGTGCCAAGAAAAAATAAATTTTTTTTTTTTTTAAATTGCATTTGTCTTGATTTCCCATTTTCATTCTGAAATAATAATAAAAAAATGTGCAAACTGTGTTAAAAGCCATTTTATAATGATGATGAAAAAAGGATAGACCTGCAACATGGTAGAACATTTCATTTGAACATTACAATTGATATGTGTAGTGGGAACAGTTCTATCTTGGATAAAATATAAATAGGAGGTAAAACCGTATAATACTAAGATCACTTATTGTATTCATCCATACACCGATCAGCCATAACATTAAAACCACTGACAGGTGAATAGCGTTGGCTATCTCATTACAATTCCACCTGTCAAGGGGTGGGATATATTTATTAGGCAGCAAGTGAACGGTCAGTTCTCGAAGTTGATAAGTTGTAAGCAGGAAAAATGGGCAAGCGAAAGAATCTGAGAGACTTCGACAAGGGCCGAATCGGGATGGCTAGACGTCTGGGTCAGAGCGTCACCAAAACAGCAGGTCTTGTGGGGTGTTCCTGGTACGCAGGGGTTAGTACCTACAAAAAGTGGTCCAAGGAAGGAGAACCGGTGAACCGGAGACCGACCGATACGCGTGTGGAGTGAAGGCTAATCCATCTGGTTCGATCCCACAGAAGAGCTACTGCAGCATAAATTGCTGAAAAGGTTCCTGCTGGCTAAGATAGAAAAGGGTCAGAACACACAGTGCATCGCAGCTTGCTGTGTATGGAGCTGTGTAGCCGCAGACGATCAGAGTTCACCACCGAAAGCACCTACAATGGGCACGTGAGCATCTGAACTGGGCCATAGAGCAATAGAAGGAGGTGGCCTGGTCTGATGAAACACGTTTTCTTTTACATCATGTGGATGACCGGGTGCGTGCGTGTTATTCCCTGGGGAAGACATGGCGCCAGGATGCACTATGGGAAGAAGGCAAGCCGGCGGAGGCAGTGTGATGCTCTGGGCAATGTTCTGCTGGGAAACCTTGGATCCTGGAATTCATGTAGATTCATGTAGTACTTTGACCCGTATCACCTACCTGAACTTTGTTTCAGACTAAGTACACTCTTTTAAGCCTCCAAATTCGCCGGATCTCAATGCTATCGAGCATGGGATGTGTTGGACAGACAAGTCTGATCCATGGAGGCCCCACCTCGCAACATACAGGACTTCTGCTGCTAACGTCTTGGTGCCATATACCACAGCACACCTTCAGAGGTCTTGTGGAGTCCATGCCTTGACAGGTCAAATCTGTTTTGGTGGCCTACGCAATATTAATCGGGTGGTTTTTAATATTATGGTTGATCTGTGTACATTATCTAATACAGTATAACACAACATATACTGTATTTATATTGTATATATGTACTGTATTATACTGTATCTATAATGCTGCTGTTGTGGAGTTTTTTTTCCCCCCTGTCTGTTACTATTCCTCTTTCGATGATTTACACCAGTAATGAATGCCGAAGCGCCGTCAGACCCGAGAAACACTCCTCGCGGACTTCTCCAGGCGTTCTCCTGGCATGCGAGCACCCTCTCCCCCTCCCAACCGAACCCACCACACTCCTTCTCCGTCCACCCCCCCACCCACCCAAGCACCCAACCCCACACTCACTCACTTGTGCTTTACATTTTCGAAAAAGAAAAGTGATTCAAATGTTAATTAACTGTTACTTACAGCAGGCGACCTCTAGCACATTCGCCACCTGTGCCGGAATGAGGCGAAATGGCCCTTGAAGCTGGGAAGTGTTGAGCAAACAGTCTTCTGCACAAGGTGCAATCACTGCACGGAGCGCGCCGCGTGGCACTGGAGAAAGCCCCGCGCGTCTGCCGAGCATGGAATCTTATTAGGTAATGACAGAGTAGGAGGTAATCAAGTTGAGATTGTGTTTTTCGCAGAAAGAGGACAAAAGGAAGCAATGGATTCGAGGAGCCAGCTTAGAGAAAGAGCAGAGATGAATGCGGAACCAAATTGAAAGCCGGGAGATTTTTTCGTGGATCTCGGGGCGGCCCTTATGTTCTTGTGCTTTTCTTCGGCCCCCTCGAATTATTTTCTCGAAAACCTGTTATGTGATGAAAGAAAATAATATGTTTTGAATTGTCTTCTATCTGTGCTGATTAAGTCAATGCGTATAATCATAGCTTCTTAACAGCACATCTAATGTCACCCTAGCCTAACCCCCTTTTTATGAACGTATAAATTACACTGATTAACACTGTTGAGCGTTCGTATGTATTTTCTGCTTTATTTCAACACAACAGATTGCATATTGTGGCGATGTGAAAATATGTAACAAGGTGCAAAAATGTCTTTTTAATTCCACGCCGCCAGCGGCGCCCTGCCATTGTTAACGCTCGGAGACGTGTCAAAGTGTCCACATTTTGTCACACATTCAAACGGAGCCAACACGCGCACGAGACACTAGCGGGGGAATAATACAAAAAAAAAAAAAACAACTCTAGAGTGCTTGATAAGCAGTTTATTAGGAATATTAGCAGTCACATAAAAATGGTGTTGTTGATTCTTGGCTTCATTAGTGGCTGAAGATGTTGATATTTGATTATTTAATTGAGTAATGCTGTGGTCCTGGTATCGTCTGGCGTCATCACAGCCGAGTGACCCTTGCTAATTGGATAACGTTGCTAAGTAAGGAGAGAAAGAAGAAAGAAAGAAGAAGAAGGGAAAAAAAAACGAACCTGCGAGTTGCGGAACGTTTTTTTTTTCTCAACGCGAATGCGGGTAAACTCGAGCTTAGCCAGTAATAAACGGCAACATCTTTTCAGCATTATGACGCGCTGTGGTCAAATAGAGGCCTTCTGTTGCGACAGCACAGCCATATTTTCACTAAATGTTAAAGATTAAAGTATTGGCAACCTCGTCCGTGTGATTAAAGTATTGGCACACTTAAAACATTAATACAAACTTGCTGTGTCTTGCCGCTCGATAGTTAATCCGTGTGAGAAAGACTCAGCAGCACCACACACATCTGAAGATCAAAAAAACGAAATATTCCTAGCTTCATTTCAAAATAATCAAGGAAAATATTCCAGTAGTATTTCAGTAATCACGACGATCACTCACTTACGGTTAGTGTTAAGGCTGGATCGATGGAATTTTCCAGACTAAGAACATGTTTGTTTTTTTTTTGGTACTTATTAATGGCCAGTCCTTAGAGGATTTCGCGGAGTTTTTTGTGATCGTCGCGGCCGAAAGTGTCCGTTCTCTGTGCGTTTTTCTTGCGGAAAACTACTCGGATCGGGCGAAATCGCAACGAAACGTCTTCCGCAGTGATGTTTATTTGTAAACGGGACCTTTCAGCTGTACTCACCTTCATCGCTGTGAAGATGAGTACAACTGAATTGACGTGAATCACATGAATCACAATGAATCACATGAGTCGACGGCGCTTTTGGCTGAACGCGTGTTGTGATGACGCCACACGGCGCGTCTCGTCCTGTGATCTGCGGAAAATCTGCGACCATTTCGGAAAATTTCAAGCTCCTACGGATATCGCGGAGTTGGCTCGATTTCCGCGTTCATTTCTACGACCGCAAAAATCGCGGAATAATGGAGGGACTGAATATCGATATTAATACCGATACTGAAATTCTGAGTATTAATCGAACAGCTCAGTTTATATTGGTTGCTGCTGTGTCATGTTTAAGACAATAGCATCTTTAATAACGAGTGCGAGCGGGACTGACTTCAGTGTACAGACCAGTATGAGTAAGCACGGTCGTTAAAAAACGAGGGTCACGAAACGTACCTTGACTCACGAGCAAAGTGTAGATCCCAAGAGTGCTTGTCTGAGTGCTCAGTGCTCGCAGAAGTGAAGTGCTCTCACATGATAAAGATTCTCATGCTTCACTCATGCGCCACACTGAAGTAAACCTTTGTTTACCTTTGTGTTCACGCATGGTTTTTAGTAACCGCTCTCGCTGATCTATTCTACCTCACTCTCTATTAAACATACCGTTTAAATGTCTTATCAGATTTCTGGTATTGTAGTAAGATGTTGTAGTCCTTCCTCTTGATATTTTGATCATCAATCATGAAATGCCATCTGATATCAGACGTTGGTGTCTGAGCATTTCTATGAGTATTGGACAAGAATCTGTATCAGTCCATCGCAAGTGAGCATAAAATCGATAATCGAGGAAAATCGATAGTCCTATCGTTACAGATTTGCTGTCATGCTGTTCTGTTTTATGGAGGCTAATAGACTAGACATTGTGTGTGTGTGTGTGTGTGTGTGTGTGGGGGACTGTACATGGTGTTCCGAGACATGACTGCATTAACATGAGGTGTCGCGGCCTTCAGCCCAGCTTAGACGCTTCACTCCACTCCTAATGCATATTAGAGACAACACGAGTTATCCATTTGATGTATGCAGTTAGAATAGCGATAAAGGCATGCGCTAACTCCGGGCAGCCCATCAGAGGCATCATGGGATTCCTGTGTGCTTATCCGTCACCTACATTAGCTGCAACTGCCACTTTGCTGCAGGTGGCATCAAATATTAAACACTAACCTCTTTTTCCTAACTGACCACATAAAAAAAAAAACAGTCGTTCGCCTGCCTCCTCCCCAAGGAGCAGAAGTGGTTCTTTTAAATTTCTTTCCTTTCCATTGGACAAAAACAAAAAACGAAAGCCGGGGGTATTTTTGTCACGTGTCTGAAATGGATGTGTGTGCTTGAAAAGTTACGTGTTTGAGTTTCTGGAGTGCAAAAGTTCATCATCTGTCCATCATCATCCAACATTATCGGGCATCGGAAACTCTAAAAACACTGCTGAGGCTCGACCTTTTATATTTCTGTCGCATTTGGAACTTCTGAAGGTATGACGTCAACATATATACCATAGTTGGTATTAGCATTACTGCTTATACGTTCCGTAGCAAGTTGCCAACATGACAACAGTTTTATTCCTCCATCTTGGTTACTGCAATACAGCCAAATTTCTGAGACATACATTGAGAAGGTGGGTAGGTTCGATTGCATTTAGTAGTTTTAAAATAATCAGTTCTTACTTCTAACAATTTAAGGTAAAGGATAAAGTTTAGGACACTTTCTATAGCAGGAATCCTGCGTGAAATTCTCCAACTGGGTTATTTCAAGACTTTTTAATTTCCATATTAACATTGCTAGAAGTCTTTTGCTAATTTCTGCAGCAAGTAGCGTACATTTAAAAAAAAAAAAAAAAAATCCATTAATCTGAATCCTTCTAGTATATTTCAAGATAGACAAATTAATCACCTAAGCTAACATTGCTACTAATTTCCTGCTAGCATTACTTGATAGCTAAGAACGTAGTTAGCCATCTGTTTCTTAATATATCAACAGTCCTATCTTGGCATTAGCATTACTGATCGCTTATATGCTACATGTATGAATTAAAAAAATAATAATAATAATAGGGGCATAATTCATAAGCAATGTAGTTTTTACAACATGAGGTGCATTCCTAGCTTTATTACCTTTATTAAGCGAAGGATAGGTTCGTTGCCGTAGCAATCCTGCGCGATAGCGTTGTTTTAGGGATTTTTCTCCAAGTAGGCTATTTCAAGACAGCCAAATATCCATATTAACATTGCGAGAAAACTTTTGCTGCTTTTTGTAGCAAGTGGCTTAAAAGTTAACCCAAAAGGTCCACCAATTAAATCCTTCTAGAATATTTCAAGATATTGGTATTACCCAAGCTAACATTGCTACTAATTTCCTCCTATAGTACAATTGTTTGATAGCTAAGAACGTCAGTAGCCATCTGTCTCTTACATCATACATCAACAGTCCTGTCTTGATATTAGCATTACCAAACTTATATGCTAAATATAAGAATTTTAAATATATATATATATATATATATATATATATATATATATATATATATATATATATATATATATATATATATATATAATAGGGTCATAATTTGTTTTTCTTAAAAAGCTTTCACAACATGGGGTACATTCCTAGCTTTAGTACCTTTATTAAGTGAAGCACAGGTCACTTTCTATAGCAAGTGTCCTGCATGATAATTGTTTTTAGAAATATTTCTCCATCAATGTTCAGTCAAAGTTCCAGAGTTAACATTGCTAGACGTATTTTGAGACTTTCTGCAGCCTAAATGTGAACAAAAATTCCCCAAAATCGAATCTAGGATATTTCAAGATCGGGGCAAATGAACACCCAAGTTAACACTGTTACTAAGTCGTACCATTGCTTGAGAACTCATATAGCTAGCAAGCCATCTGTGTCTTAATGCATAGCTAAGGTGTTAACGTTACTCTTATACTCTTAGCATCGTCTTCATAGTTAATAAGAAATCTAGCATTCGGAATTTGATACGTTGCATTGTATGTGCACATTTCTTAAAAATAATTATACGTTCAGCATCTCAGTTTATTAAAATTGAAGGCTAAAGTTCTAGTTGTTTTCTGTCGCAAGCATCCTGAGCATCTTGATCATTGTTTTTGATCATGATTTTCTCCATCTAGGTTATTGCACGGCAGTCAGATTACTAAGATGGATTGACGTCCCGTCCAGGGTGTGTTTCAGCCTCGCACCCAATGTTCCCGGGATAGACTGAAGCAGGTACTGAAGATGAATGAATGAATGTGATATTGTGATACTTCTGTGATTTACAGCGTCATATGAATATCATACTGTAGCTTTCTGCTTTGGCCCCAAATGAAGTGAATCTGATTGATATCGCATACCACAGGCAACAAATTTACACTCAATTCATCACAGTTCATCCCAGATTGTCATGCTATTATGGATCGGCTTCGCTGGATGGAAACGACAAGCTTGAAACATGCGCCTGTTTGCCAATGTCGGGAATTTGACTCGAGTCTAACCCTAATCCAAATCCTTGACCTAAATCCACGCCATGGTTCTAACCCTAATAGTGATATCTACTGTAGAGATCGGTATATGGCTCGGAAACTCTTCCCGAACCCAAATCTCCCATCAGGCCTCATGACGATGACATCAGAGAAGGAAGGATGTTTGTTTTGGGGGTAGAACAGCGGCCTACCTACTGCGTTTCTGCTCAGTGACACCATTCTAATCTGATAACGGATGGGGACAGGTTGTGTTCCATGTACCTGGCAATTACCTCCGAATCTGCGCCACGCGGATTTCCACGGATTTTCCCATCTTGGCAACCGGCAGGATCCTCTGGAGGATAGTTAAAGGGTGATTAATCATTGTTTAGGCACCGAGTGTGTGGCGAAGAATGGGAACGCGCCGTTTCACACCTCGGAGGCAATTAATCCCTGTGATCTTCGCCAGGTTTGTCTTGTAGATAAGTCGGGGTACAAAACTGTTCCTAATTTATCAACCCACTCATGCCATCGGGCATAAAACACACAATTTATTTCCAATCATTTATAGTCAAAATTTAAAAAGAGTGACTCGGCCACATTCAAGTGTGCCTTATATTGGCTTCATATAAACTAAGTACCCCAGATTACAATGGGAATGTCGTTTTATTGTGCACATCTGGTTGAGTCACAATGCATTTTCTCATTTGCAAGCTGAATTTCTGAACGAACGTGGCATAAATCATTTTGCTAATCAGAAACATAAGTGACATGAAGCCATCTCCCCTCTAGAAAAAAAAAAAAAAAATGGAACAGCATATGGTTCGAAAGCCCTCTTTTTTTTTTTTTTTGCATTTTTTTTTTTATTTACAAGGTAGATAACCTACTAAAAAAAAAAATATATACAGCTTAGTGAATTGATTTGCATTTTTCGTTCATGCACAGAAGTTGTAAATGTGAGTAAATGCATTTTCCACATCTTTCCTGATGGCTTTAATAGTACGTTGCAAATTTCAAGCAGAGGTGGGATCTGTTATTCATTTCCCATCGGAGTGCATTTGAGTCAAACATGAGATTTCCCTCGACTGAAAATTAATCATTACGTGAAATATATCACCACTTAAACGCAGCGAATATGGATATTACAAGATCACTGAGCCCATTCCGCCAGTGCATCAAGCACCCCGTCAGCTACACTGATACCCTTCGAACAACGCAATGATGGATGGACTAAAGACAACAAGATGAATTTCTTTATTACGACTACACCCATTCCACTTCTGCGCTTATGGATTCCAAATCATATTTGCCTCCTAAAATAAAGGGGGAAGTGTACTGTGGAGGGGGCGGGAAAGGTGGGAGTTTAGACTTCGCTCGCCAATAATAGTAAAATGCTTCCAGATTTAATTGCATCATTATGTCCCCGATATCAGCCGGCTTGCCTGCCAATATCAATATTGCCAAGGCCTGGGTGGAATATAGATGACCCAGGGTATGTGTGGGCATCCTCAGAGAGGGTTGAGTGAGCCAGACTCATTCCTCACGCCCGCTGAGAAGGGAACGGGAGAGAAAGTAGGCCGGATAGCGGCTCAACTTTCTAATGTCCCTCTGCTTTGCCTTAATTGCTGACGGATCTTGTTTAGATTTTGATGGCGCCTCTGATTCTGTAGTTGCAACATGCAGGAATTGATGGGCCCTCTGGGAAACATCGTATTACCGCTGTGCGGGCGTGCGTTCGAGGTAGGCAACTAGAGAAGGAAATAAAAGATGGTGGGGTAGTGGGAGAAAGGTGCATGCCCTCATATCATAAAAAAAAATAAAAAAAAAAAAAAAGATGAACAGGAGACAGGAGAACATGTATTGCGACTGTATTGCATATTTTTTTATGTGATTACTGTACGCGTTAGCAAGGTCGTGAGAAAAGTTAGTAAAGGCGACGCTTCGTGCATGCAGCGAAGATAGTTCGATAGAGTTAGCATGTTTCTTTTATTTCACTCGAACGCAGTGCCAGTCCTAGCCTTCCTGGGGCACCATGTACTCCATACTTCTATCACAGTAACCGTATACGCTTTTTCCGCACCCCTACCATGTCAAAAAATCTGCTGCTGTTTTGATCATTGTTGTGTAAAAACGCAGTCTCTGTAGTTTCTAAAAACATGTTAAAAGTTAGCATGTTTGTTAAACTGTTCAAGAAGCTAGCTAGTCCTCTCGCTAAGGTTCAGAAAACGCTACCGAGCGGAGAAAGCGACATCTTAAGATGTTGTAGAACGGGATGTTTCGGAAAACTTTCGGCCGCTCGGACAATCGTGTTTTCATTCGATTTATTTTTAGTTTAACACAATGTTCACGTAATGTTAGTGTTTTATAGTTTTATAGTCCTAGTTTTCATTTTGCTTGACTTAACGTTAACTTAAAGTAATGTTCACCGAGTTTAACAAGACTTTGATGTAATGTTTGTTTTAGTTTACAGTGATGTTAATGAAATGTTAGTTCTAGTTTAACTTAACTTTAACGTCCCTGCTGAGAAAAAAAACAACAACAACAACTATAGAAACCATGACAGAAATTCTAATGGTTTCCACTACAAATACAATTACAACCAAGAGCTAACCATTACAACCATTACTATTACCGTTATCGGTCCTTAATTGTATCCACTAGACATAACATGCCAGAAATTACCAGTAGAGAACCACAGGGACCATTAGAGGTTCCGTTAAAACCAATACAATAACCATTAAAACCCTTACAAATTCTATGAGGGTTTCTGTTTGGTTTTTTTTTTCCCAGCAGGGTTAACATTGGTTCTTTTTTTTTTTTTTTTTAACGATGCGAACATAAGTTTTAGTTTAAAGTGCCGGCGTAAAATAAGTTTCTTCAGCATCCCGTTTCACACTTCGGTGCAGACTTGAACAAATTCTTTGCTGGACCCAGCTGAAAGGCATCATATTTCTGGAGCAAGATAATACCCCGAATCAGGGGAGTTCATTAACATGGAGGGAAACCAGATTAGAGATAGAACTGGATGCCCAGCCTGGGCCGTTCGGGGGGTCCACGGTACATATGGTGCCCCAGCGCAACCTAACAATTAGTACGTGCTTTGATGAACCCTAATTGCATTTCCTCCACCGTCCCATCAGAAAAATAAATAAATAAATAAAAATCCCACACATATCTGTGGATTAATGTATTCCGGACTAGTAGGGGCGACTGAAAAGAAAAAAAAATTCAATTTTATCGTAAGATTTACACCATGACGAGAACTCCCTGGTGGCACGAGTGCGGAGCTTGTCCGTTTTAATTAGATTGTTGTTTACATATTAATTGCGTATAAGATTTTTTGTCATATAGTTTGGATGTTAACAGATGGCCCAGTCAGGTAGCAGGGGTTAGTGGAGGGAAAAGATTCGGTGTGATTGATTAAGCTTCACTTTATTAGTGCCATCCACACCCTAATCATATTAGCAACCTCAACTTCCCCAGATTAAGACAATTTCCTCGCTTATTGTTTCACTATAAGGTGGGGCTCCTACACACACACACACACACATCCAGCATCTGCCTGCGCTGGGAGAAAACAAATGCGCTTGTTTCACTTGAGTTACAAAGGAAAAGGGTCAGTAGCATTGTGATCGAGTGAGCCAAATGCCTTCCGATGTGTTTCGTTGTTGTGAGATGTCAGTGGAGGAAATGTTCGCACCAAGACACTGTCTTGTCTCTGTCTCTCTCTGTTTTGTTTTTTTTTTTGACCCATCCCTCTTTGTTTTCGTTCAATTGTATTTTGTCTGTTAGACAGCTACATGCTGCACAATAGGCCCTTTTTGATCGTTTTCCATGATGCAATATGACATTTCCATAGAGACGAGATGATGTGCGGCTTTTACGGGCAAATTGGAAAACATCTGTGACCTCGAGAGTTTCTCAGATGAGGTGCCAGATGCAAGAATGAGCGGAGTTTGGTCACTCGGCCGTTCACAGATCCCACGCACATACTGTATATGTACGCAAAACGAGACAGTCGAAACTTCCACACAGACGTGTGCCTGTGTTTATAGTTATGTTATGTATATGTATATAGCATGTGTGTTTCTGTAGGTTCATGAGTGTCTGTGTGTATTTTCTTGTGTATATTCTGTGTATGTCTATGTGCATGTTTGTTTAGTGCCTATGCATGTGTGTTTTCCATAAGTGCATGTGTGGTTGCATTGGTGAATATGTGTTTGTGTATATGCATGTGTTTTGCATAAGTGCGTGAGTGTTTTGTGTAAGTGCTTGCACTTTCATGGGTATGCATGTTTGTTTATGTACATGCATGCATTTTTTGCACAGGTGCATGTGTGTTTATGTTTATGCATGTAGGTTTTGTGCAGGTGCATGTGTTTATATATGTATATTTATATATTTATATATGCATACGTGTTTCTGCATGTGTGTTTATGTATATGCATGCATGCCTGTGCATATGCATGTGTGTTTATGTATATGCATGCATGTCTGTGCATATGCATGTGTGTTTATGTATATGCATGCATGTTTGTGAATGTGCACGACTGTTTTCATGTATATGCACAGGTATGTTTCTGCATATGCCTGCTTCGGTGCAGCAGCGGGTTTTGTTCTGGACCGCACGTCTCCTCACACACTGTTGTTATCTCTGTTGTTGTTGTTGTTGTTGTCTCCTAACGATGGCCTGTGATTGATGGATGAGGTCCAGGACATCTCGATCGACAGCTGTTGATTGCTCCGAAAAACATCCAAAGCGTGACAATAAGCTCATCGCTCTCGCGTTTCAGTCGCCAACTCGGCCCGGCACGCAGTCGCCTGATGAATTTCAACCACAACCAGGACAAGGCACGCACATGCACACACACACACACACACACACACACACACACACACACACACACACACACACCAGGAAAACCTTGGTCTGTAATGTTTATTCACTGTGCGTCACATCTTGCTGGCTTACCGCTTATAAATAGCTCCAGATTGTGGACATTTCATGAAAACATTAATAAAATTCATATATATAGATAGATAAATAAGAGATAAATATTTATAAATAATATTGTTCAAGAGAGACATCACACATGTGTTGGGTAATTAAATAGGAGCCATATTTATCGGTACTAATTGACTGGTATATCAGAGTATCTGCTTTTCCAGTGGGTGAAGATGTCCAGATACAAAATATAGTTGCAAGCAGCGATTAAGGGGGCCAAGCATTTTCTGGCCCCATCTCTTCACCATGAAGAAAGACCGAAAGCGACTTGGAACCATCAGCATTTGTTTCCAAGTTAATATATTAAATTTGAAGGCAAGACATCAAGCTGTTGCCGAAATATTGTCTCACTTCCTGTTTTCAGTGGGCCTCCTAAACTGCAAATAAACTCAGAACTTGTTTCTTAACTTTAGGTCATGTTGCTAAATATATCTGATAAGTTTGGTGTGAAGATATGCCTTCACTTCATGTTTGGTGAGTTAGATGTCAAATTGGTTTGCAGGTTATAGGCAAACCATCCTGCATCTATAAAACTGGATCTGGGTCACCTGATGGTCAGTCTTGCAAAATGTTTTGGTGACCGGACAAAATTTATAGGAGGAGGAGTAAAAAAAAAAAGTTCATTAGAACAACTGCTTGGTTCCTTCCAGGGAATCAAGAGAAAGTGGAAGTATAATAATAATAATAATAATAATAATAATAATAATAATAATAAGAAGAAGAAGAAGAAGAAGAAGAAGAAGAAGAACATGAACAAGAACGTACAATTCCAATATAGTGCCTACACGTTTTCAGTGCTTGGCCCCCTAATTATCCACACAAAAACATGATTTAACTTTAAATCCGATTTGAAACTGATCTCTTAAACCACATGTGCAAGTGGTCTCCCTCTCTCCGTCACTCCCTCCCTCCCTCCGTCACTCCCTCACTCCCTCCCTCACTCACTCCTCTTCCATATTTTCTCCTCTTTATTTCTTCTAAATTCTTCCTTCTCTCTGCTTATATTTAACATTCTTTCTTGCTTCTCTTCTTACTTGTTCTACTTGTATACGTTTTTGATTTGTCTTGATTTTACATGCTTTTTCTCTCTTTTCATTTCTCTCTCTCTCTCTCTTCTTTTTCTTTTATTTGTTTTCTGACATTCTTCCTTACTCTCTCCTCTTTTTTGTCTTTCTTTCCTTGGTATTTCAGTCTGTCCGGACATCCGACAGGGTCACAGCCCAGGTGCACACTGGAGGCCCTTTCTTTCCTTTATTCACACCTCTTCATTTTATTTTCTCCTTTTCATTTTTTTCCCCTTTCCCTCTTTTTGCTTTCATCCTTCTATCTGCTTATATTTGACATTTATACTTTCTTTTCTTTTTTTACATTTTGTTCTTTACAATTTTTTTCTAAATGGTTTTTTCCTGCTTTCTCTTTGTCCTTTTTTCTCTTCGACATTTTCTTTCTTTCTTTCTTTCTTTCTTTCTTTCTTTCTTTCTTTCTTTCTTTCTCTAGTTCATTCACCCCTATTCATTATTTTTAAAAAAATTTCTTCTGTCTTCTCCTTTCTTCTTACACCGTTCTTATATTTCCCAGTCTTACGTCTTATTTTTTGTTTTTAGTGTCCGAATCAACAGTATCTCTGTTTTTTAAATATTCTTTCTGCTTTTGTGTTCTCTCTCTCTCTCTCTCTCTC
>NC_030438.2:17723368-17735868 GCF_001660625.3 Ictalurus punctatus
GAATCACTCACGTTTTCATTTTTAATCAATTAAATGAGTTCCGGAGGTGTTTCGATCAGGTTTCAGGCCCCATCACAGCACAGAGACTGCACTTGTCAAAATTACAAATGACTTGCATCTGACCCACTCTGCATGGAACTGCTTGTCTTATTTGATCTCAGTGCTGTGGTTCGACACCATAGATCAGGACATGCTCTTAGATGGATTACAAAACTACATCGGTATTCAGAGACAGGCATTTAAATGGTTTAGAGCCTACCTGTCTGACCGCTAGCAATTTGTTTGTTTAAATGATGAACTTTCTAACGTGACGGCAGTAAAGTACGGTGTGCCGCAAGGCTCGGTGTTAGGCCCCCTGCTGTTTCCTTTCTACATGCTGCCCCTTGGAAATATTATTAGGAAACACGTGATTCATTTCCACTGTTACGCTGATGATACTCAGCGCTATATTTCTACAAGACCAGATGAAATTTCTAAATTTCTCACGTTAACAGAACGTGTTTAAGACATTAAAGACCGGATGACCGGGAATTTTCTTTTCCTAAATTCTGATAAAACAGAGATATTGCTAATTGGACCAAAAATCTGTACACAAAGCTCTTAGAATACACTCGATTATTTAGAAGGATGTACGGTTACTACATCCACTACAGTTAAATATAATATAAGACTTGGGTGTTCTGCGCATGGTTAACCTGGTCCTATATTTCTAAAGAGGTTCTACTTGGTTCTCTAGGGATTTGAACTTTGTGATCGAACCTTCTGGCCGCTAGGAGACAACCACAATTCCTACGTAATCAACACAACATGGTGACCATTCTTAGAAAATAAAGAGATCCTCAAGTGTTCTTTGGTTAAAATATTCTGCTTTCATAGACGAATCAGCATTCTGACCAAAAATGAATTAAAATTTGCCGAATTCACTGAAGGGGAAAGGGACATGCGATGTCAAATGGACGGATACCAGACGCTACCATTACGGATGCTACCGTCGTCTCGGTTAGCCCTTATTTTTCTACATGTTGTCGTTATCGAGGTGAACTTTGTCCTTTGAATTCACAATCCTCGGTATTGGGAGCAGATAGAAAACAAATGGGAGGGACGCTGATCTCTTTGGTAGATCAAAGACAAATGGAGGAGCGGTTTTCTTACTGTTGCTTGGCGCACATTAAAAACATACACTAGGGGTTTTTGTGGTCGAATTCAGTTTTGTCTCTGCGCCTGCTAGAATTTTCACGTTAGCAACGTCGACACCTGTGTTTCTGTCAATAAGACATCTCTTACTGACGTACTAACGCCACGCTGACGAATTTCACACCACATTTTATTCCAAAAACACAAAAAAAAAACCTCTATAAATAGTGTTCCTCCTGCAGCATGATGCACATCTGTAGTGAAAGTGAGGCTTTTATACATTTCCTTTCGAATATTTATGTTGTGTGTGTGGTTATGTCTTCTTATCTTTCATCTATGCAACATGTGTGCAGCGTGCAAATGGGGCTGTGTGCCTAATCAAGCACCTGTAACACACACACACACACACACACACACCTCACACTCGTAGCTCTGACCACATTTTAATCCATTAGCCATATTCACAGTTAAGTCGATGAACGATTGATGAGATGCGCAAATCAAAACAAATAAAACAAAAGCGTCATGGCTACGGAGAAAAATGTTTGCATTGAAATGCAGAGACGATTTTTCGGATGCTTGAAAAGTAAACAGGGCCTCTGACCGACCCTTGCCCCGTAGCGCAGGTGCAAAAAGACACCACATGGTGTCAAACATGTTGTCACCGTGAGCTAAAGGATTCTCGACTGTAGTGCCGATTTGAATATCTGAACGAGTAAACACGACCTCGTTTAACGGAATATTTGGCCCAACAATACTCATGAGTCTAATAAAGAGCGTGCAGTTAGCGTTATTACTTGGCTGAAACTGATAAAAGTTGTTTTTTTTTTTTTTTTTAAACGTAAAAGTGTGAGATCTGTGTGGGAAACGCCAGCGAAACAAGTTCATGTAACCACAGTGACTCAGGGATGGTGTTGTTTATTTCTCGTTTCGTGTCACAGTTACTGTAGCATGCCGCTCGTTTTCATAAACTGCCCTTCCCCTGTGTCTGGTTTGGGATTCCCTCTGTACCGCCTGATTACGGGGACATTTTTATTAAGTGCCCGGCTATTTCTGGCTCTCGCCGAGAGAGAAAGGCCACGACGAGAAGAGAGAGAAAAACAAGCCCAGGAGCTTTTTCGTCATGACCGCAATTACCAGGAAGTGAACAGCAAATGTTTGCGTTTTGGTTCAATTATCGCCCGGTTAACACGTTTCTCTCACTTGTCAGGGTTCAAGGCCAAACTGCGATTCTAATACGCCGTCGTGTTCGGGGCAGGCAGCCAGTGCAGAGAGTGCTTCCGTTTCTCTTAACGGGTGTCGTACAAGGTTCCTTTAATAATGGCCAGTTTATTAGGTATACCCGTCGTGCGAAAGAGCTCCAGTTTGTGATCTTTAATTTGGCTTTTCATTTTGTGACTCACAAAGGAAGACAAGTCCTTGTGCACAGGTGGGAAAAAACAAGACAAATGAAAAGCATTGTGATTAATCAGACGCTGTTTTGTTCGTCGTCTCGTTCCGCACTGCATCGAATTCTTGAATCTGATTAGGCAGGAGGTGCTGGTTTGCTAACGTTCAATGGAAAACTTTGCTCATTTTCGGATTTTGTTTTTGTTCCCTGTAACATTTCCAATGCCTGCTTTAGATAGTAGTTGTTGTGGGGTTTTTTTTTTCACTTGTTTGTTTGTTTGTTTCGTTGTTTTTGCATTTGTAGTGTAGTGTATCTCTATTTAAAAAAAAATTCATAACTAAAACAAAACCCTAGCTCAAATTTACTAGCCTGCATATCATCTTTCATATTTTATTTATAATATATATTACTGGATATAGATGCTGATTTCAGCCTGAACAAATAAAAGTACTGACATATATATCAATTATTTACATTTATTTAACTCGGTGTGACTTAATTAGCGAATCAGATTCGATTAAAAACGTTCTCTTTTATAAGACCTACAGCTCTGTAGGCTATTTTTTCCCCCCCTCCAGAAATACATCAATGTTTTTGTATGTTATCTTGGATATTTTATTTGATATAAAATGCTTACATGTACACACGTACTGTAATTGAACGAATCAATCTCCACACCTCGACAGCAATGCATGTCATCACCAGATCATTTGGAGAAGCCATCATCGCAAAGCCATCATCACATATATACGGATATACACTATAACAAAGTGCTTGAGATACTTTGAAATCTACTCATTCGATACACCGCTTCCTCGTCGTTCGATCAACGATTGAGAACTATATTTATGAACTAACGTCAGTTGTTTATCCTAGCGTCCTTTAAACCGGGTTTAAAAAACGAAAAACAGAACAAGGCGTGACTGTTGATATGGTTGTAATTCTCATCGTTGGTAAGTTCTCTGTGAGGAGACGTTTATTTAAGATTCAAGGAAGGAGTCTCCAGTGTCAGCGCTTTGCAACGGTCACCGGTAAAGTTGTTAAATGTTGCTTTGTTGTTTCCCTGTAACAGGCTGCATTTATTTATTTATTTATTTATTTATTTGCCTTTAAGAGAAAGTGAAGGAACGACTGTTTATACCCGTTATAGTTTGCGATCACAGGAACTGACCGGTTCTGCGGACGTTCAGATGAATAAAACAACGTGTTGGGAAATTTCTGTGGTACAAGGGGAATAAAAACGCTTTGGGCTGTGCGGTTATCGGAAAATAATCCAATTCAGCGTGGGGACAGTATACTGTGCATTCCTGCATACTGATCACGATAACTGACTTGTTCCTTGGACATTCCACAGCAACTATAAATGGATAAATAAATAAAAAGTACATAGTGTAAGTTTAGTAAAAGTGTTTTATTTATTTATTTGTTTACTTGTTTGTTTGTTTGTTTGTTTGTTTGTTTATTAAACAGACAAATTCTCAAATGCGGTCGTTAAGTTTATACCCTCTGCACTGGTTAATGAGTGAATGAATGAATGAATGATATATGTGTATACAATAATTACCTTGATTATATGATGTAATATATTTAACTCAATTTACCATAATACCATTAAAATCTGATTAAAAACTATAGAATATTGCACTCATTATGTATTCGCCTCATTATCCAGGTGCATAGATTATAATGGATGCATAAAAGCTTTCAAAATGATTCTTAATGATTCAAATACGATTTGAATAATAATATTTATTTATTTATTTTTAAACAACAATATAATGTATCACCTATTGTCATTTTTTTTTTTTTTTTTTTTTTTTTTTAAATGAATCAGTGAATCTCCACTTTATGCGTTTTGACTGACAGGCCTCCAGCATGGCGAATGTTCTCAGCTTAAACCCTGTTTTGTCTGCCACCATCATTTATTTAATCGTATTGCACCATATCCCACATTCCGCACCGTATCGTAAAGATAATCCAAGCGTCTTCTTGAAAAAGTAAAAGTAAACGCACGTCCCACGTGAATTATTAAGCGTGATGTGACAAGAATTAAGACGGATTATTGGTCAATAACTTGCGACACGCGGGCCTTCGTTCTGCTCGGACCACCTGATGCTCCGCCGAGGCCAGAGGCTGTAAATAAGTAATAGCGCTCTTTTTGCTTCAGCTTTAATAGCATTAAATATTCAAATATTCAGCACATGTTCTCTTGTAGATGTGAGGAGGCAAGGTGGGGAGGGAAGGGGAAAAAAAAGGAAAAAAACATGCACAAATGGGAACGTGGCCAGACCGGGAACATCACACACACACACACACACACACACACACGCTTCCAGCCCCAGGTGGCATGAAGATAGATGTGCATTAGTGAAATCAGCATCAAAACATAGACTTGTGCATAACCCACATTGTTCACACACCTTGTGGGAAAACAGAATGAGAGAGAGTTGGTGAGAGTGAGAGTTTGTTGAGAAGAATCTCCATATTGATTCCTAAACGAAAGGCCAAGAAGCATTTAAACAAAAAATGAGCACTGATTATGCACCGCAATACACTCAAATAATAAATATATAAATAAGCTAATATTACTCCAGGACTCGTAATGTTTTTTTGGAAATGCTCCGGCTGCGCTGTCCAAAATAATTATATTGCGAGCGTTTTGGCATCCGGGCTCTTATTGCAGAAATGGTATCTACGATGAGAAATGGAGCAATTAGAGAGGTTCACGTGCGTTATTTAGTCCTCATTAGCTTGCTGTGACATTGGCGGCTGTGCGGACCAATGGAAAGCTCAGGCCGTGCCCAGGCAATTAGTAAAATTAGTGGCGCAGGATTTGGCGAGGGTAACGGGCCACATGGCCCGAGAGATACCAGCCCGGCGTCGCCGGCGCCATTTGTAACTTCACCCGCTGAATAATGAGCTTGAAAAATGGCGGCGTGTTTATCGAATCAAACCCCGACGCTCCTCGAGCGCTCTGTAAGTACAACCGGGTCATCCCGACGTCTGGCCAAAACCGGTGGACGGTGTGCCCGACGTGTGTGTAATTAGCAAGCCGGGATGTGTTTGTTTTCATTTGTGCATGTTTGTGCTGATAAAGTTTGACTTGCCAAAAGAGGAACGCGGCTCCCATGTCGCAGTTCGCACAAGCTGTTCTGCCGTTCGGGCTCAAAAACGCCCCGGTGATTGGTTAGCAGCCTCCCAGACGCATTGCTTTTTGTCTTGTTTTTTTTTTTTGCACTTAAACGTGTCCATCAAGTGTGTCCAGTCTACGTTCATGCATGATGGGTATGTTTCTTTTTTTATGCAATTTTTTCCAAAAAAAAAAAAAAAAATCATAAAAATCATTTGTTTTTCCATAACTGTCAAAGTCTCAAATGCTTTTAGTTTTTTTTTTTTTTTTAATTTGCACTTAAATTTGTTTACATTTATACTTTATAAATGTTTCCATTGTTCAAATCTTCCAACGGAAGATCAAAAAACACCCCCAAAAACCTGTGAATCATTGTTTTTTTTTTCTTTAGCTACCATCATTGTTTAAAATATAGGCATCAAGATGACATCATCAAGCCAAAATCACTTTTTATTGCTTCTACTCATTATCAAAGCACCGACATGCTTTTCGCTCAGCTAAACAAAACAAAAAAAAAAGGGGAGCATTACCCCTGGTTTCACACTAGCAAGTGAAAAGTCTCTGATGTCGTTTGTTGTGGGGTGTGGGCGTGGCCTATCCAACTTTTTTCAATTGTTAGAACCGATATATTTACAGTCTAGAGGTGTTTTTATTTGACATATATGACAATAACACCCAGAACATTGTAAAGCAGGTTTTTCCACGTTTGGGTGTCTGATGCTGTTGAATTTGAACTAAATGTTGTGAGATTCGAGATTTCAAGGATGTTGTACAACCTGTTAAACGGGGAATTTACCAAAGCCAGTCATTTGGGTTTTTACTACAGCAGTAATTTGCATAAGATTCGGATATTTCTTGTTGCTGTCGGAGGAATCATCAAATAATCGATTGGATAACGAGGCCCAAAGCAAAAGAGCAGCGTTAATGTTACCACTTTGAAGTTGATTATTTTCCTATAACGGCATGTCATGAAGTATTTCAGTCCTCTACGACCTACATGGCAGCATGCACTCCTCTGTCCTGATGACTTTCTCGTTTCCATGAATCATCTTAGTTCCTTTTATCACAAAAGATGTTATCTGTAAACAATTGTTCCCTCACTTTCTCTTGAAGTTAATAATAAAAATGCAGAAACCACCAAACACAACGTCATGAAGACGTTTGTGGGAAAACGTCACGTGACAGTTTTACGTCTGACTGTTACGAAGCTCTGACACTCCGGAGACTCCTTCAGGAAATACTCAATAAACGTCTCCTGGCAGAAAACTTCAACAACTGCAGATGTTATTTATTTTTAATATGTTTATCGGAAGTCCTTGTGTATTTTGTTACTATAGAAACATATTAAATGTATGTTTAGGATATTAAAGGTGAATATTAATATAAACCTGCACTACTGTCAGAGCTGCTGTTATAGAAGAGGAATCAACCTTCCGTCCATCTGCTATATACGCACTTTAGCTATGGACGATGCACTGGCAGGACGCCGCTTTGTGTTCCGGCAGAATCTCACTACAAACTTGATGAATTATTGGATTGAAGCTCTGGTTTGGTTAAGGCGTGAGAGGGATTTGCTGAAAGTAGCACTTACAAAATAATCACATGACCTTCACATGCGAATAATGTATACGATTCATATTTACACAACTTGTTTGCAATATTTTACAATATTATTATATTTTTTTTCCATGTAGTGGACTTTTCATGTGTTGTCCATGTGTTATTTAATCACGTCTTGCATGATTCTTTTATTTTGGCTTGATACTGTCGCACGATTCATTTAATTTCACGTGATTCTTTCACACGATTCATTTATTTTCACGTGATTCTTTGGCGTTTATTTACTTCCATATGTAACTATTTCATATGATTCTTTAATTTTCATGTTATTCTTTCACACAACTCTTTTTTATTTTCATGTGATTCTTTCACATGGTCCTTTTATTGCCACATGATTCTTTCACACAAATTCTTTGAATATTTTTACATGTGATTCTTTCGCATGATTCTTTCACACGATCAGTTTATTTTCATGTGATTCTTTCACACGGCTCTTATTTTCACGTGATTCTTTTGCATGGTTTGTTTTTCACATGTGATTCTTTCACATGATTCATTAATGTCTCCATTTGATTCACATGGTTGTTTTATTTTCATGTGGTTCTTTCGTGTGATTCTTTTATTTTCACACGATTCCTTCACACCACTCTTTTATTTCCAGGTGATTCTTTTGCATGATTAATTTATTTCTACATTTGATTCTTTCACACGATTCATATATTTCCACAAGTGATTCTTTTCACGTGAATCTTTGGTTTTCACATGATTCTTTCACACAGTTCTTTTATTTTCACATGATTCTTTCACATGGTTTGTTTTTCACATGTGATTCTTTTGTATGATTCTTTTATTTCCATGTGATTTTTTTCCGCACAATTTTTTTTTTTTTATTTCCATATGTAATGTTTTCGCATGATTCATTTATTTCCACATGTGCTTCCGCCCCTGCACGATTCATTTGTTTTCCACATTCGATTTTCATACGTGACTCATTTATTTGCAGCTACACTACTGTGAGTGCTGCTGTTATAGAAAACGAATCAACCTTCTGTCCAAGGAGATTTTATAAGTCAACAGCACCGTGGTATAAATCTATCTAGCACATGTGCACATGCACTCATGCCGTGTTGCTAAACGATTAGTAATTACGGATGAAGTATTGCTCCACCTTGTAAGAATGCACTGTACTTTCCAAAGGGCAAAATGAACAAACGCTTCATTGTCATTTACCTACAAAAAAAAAAAAAAAAAAACACCCACATGCTGGTTTCACTGTAGATCATTTGCATAGCCATATCATCGGTCATGTTAAAGTCTTCTCCGTATATGAGAATGAATGCATTTCAGATGCGGCTTGTCAGAAAGTGTCTTTGCACAGCATTAGGTAGGAGGACATCTGAGCACCCTCCCCGTAATACGAGAGAGAACACACAAGTGTAAACAAAGCAAGCAGGTGTTGTGTGCTTTCGAAAAAAAAAAAAAAATGAAAAAAAAAAAATCCAAAGTTATCGTGTTCCAGAATAGAGAGCCGTAATTATACTGTGCTGGATTATGGAAAAAATGAGGCGTTTTGCATTTTAATTGTGCCAGGTAAGTTCATCGATTTCCTGTTATAATACTTAAGTTCGGCATTAATAATTCATATTGCTGCCAGCATGCCATTTTGCGCACACCTGCGTTATTATTGCTTTTAATGAAGGGAAGAGGGTTGCCGTGTTTCTTTAGCTGTGTCAAAACAGGCGACGGCTGCATGCCTGATTATGAAAAACAATCTGTTTCGAGCCTATGTTCGTTTCTTTTTCTTTTTTTTTCTTCTTTTTTTTTTGATGCGAACATCATTTTGATGTTTTTGATTAGCTCGTTATTAACTTTGAGCCGATCACATGGAAACGAATCACGTCTCTGATCAGCGAGTGTCGGCCTGTTTGTCTGGTGTAGGAGAAAATCACGACAATAATAACGTGTTAAGAACTGCAAGTCGACAGGATTATTACCACCAGATCCCATTCGCTGATCCAGTATGTAAAGGATAACACACAGTGGGGTGTGCTGTTACAGGAAAATAATCAACGAGAAGGTGCTAAAGCATTTAATTCCTCTCATGCTCTCATCTTTATATACACATACACATTTATAGTTAGATTTAATAATGCTGTGGAACATCCAAGAAGTAATCCAATAAATAGTCATTCACTCACCATTTTCTCTGTTTGTTTGTTTTGTTTGTTTTCTTGAAGGTAATAAGACATTTTTTTAATTAAAAATTGTCTGCAACACACAAACTCCTCCGTCTGGAAGACTGTTACAAAGCACTGACACTGGAGACTCCTTCCATAAATGTTAAATAAACATCTCATTACAGAAAACGTCACCATTTCAACAACATACTGTACATTTTTGCTTTGCTAAATAACTCTTTTGGATAATCTGTTTCTTATTACACTTTTAATGTGGAGCATCTATTAAAGAGCACCTATTATGGTTTTGAAACGTGCCTAATTTTGTTTTAAAAGTCTCATACCATAGATTTACACGCATCCGAGGTCAAAAAACACCTTAACGTGCTCATAATTTAAACTGCAGCGTCATCGTCCCCCCCCCCCTAATCCCCCCCCCCATCCCCCCCGGTGTCACAAACGACGACTCCTTAAATGATTCGTTGTAAAGGATTCATGAGGGAGCATACTCTGCTCGGATTGGACAGATGTCCCAGTCTGTCGTGATTGGACTACCGCTGTCAGCGAGCAGGCGATGAAGACGAGAGGCGGAGCTTTTTGTCACAAACCGACGTAGGTTAGTACAGGAAGTAAGTCTGGAATCACTGACGACTCGATTCAGCTGTTCAGAATCGGTTCCTTCTTTTGGGAGTCAAGAACTCCGTTTGTTGAGCGCTTTGATTTTTTAAACTTTGCAGATGTTTTTACATTCGCAAACAGCTCCGTATATAACACACTACATGAAAGGTGATATTTGAAAAAGCATAATAGGTGCACTTTAAGAATCTATTGAGAATGATAGAACATGAATCAACACCTTGTGACCCATCAGAAGAACTTAAGAATGTGATTCGGCTTCTAGATTGTGCTATTGTTGCTGTTGTTGTTTGTTGTTTGTTAGTTTTTTTGTGTTTTTTTTTAAGTATGAGGTTTGAGGGAATGATTTAAACATGCAGACCTGCAGTATAGCTGTTAAACTGGTGGCTATTGGCCTCTTGTCAGGTACATTAGCATTGTAACGGCTGCATTTGAGGTAAATTGTGTGGAAAATTGTGTATAATAAAGTTCAATCTGTTATATACAAAGTTGAACTGGTGGAACTTCACGTTATTTGTCATGAGGTGAACTTTTTCAGGACTGTAAATGTCACTGGCTGCACTACATTCACACTGGGAAGCATTCACGTCTGCTCCTGTTGTCATTTGTGGGTGTGGCCTGTCCAGCATGTTTTTTTGTTGTTGTTGTTTTTTTTTAGTTCTGACTAACTAAGCATTTCACATATTAAACAGAGCAATGAAAATGGTTTGTTTTGAACCATTTTCACCCAGATGAGGACGGGTTCCCTTCTGAGTCTGGTTCCTCTCAGGGTTTCTTCTTCTCGCTCAATAGGGATAAATCCACCCACTTAAAATCTGTATGCTGTGTTTATATGTTTCTGTAAAGCTACAATGTGCTATACAAATAAAAGTCGAATTGAACTGAATTGAATTTTTTGCTCGATTTGGTCCTAGCTTCATTGGCAGATTAGCAAATTTAGCTAGATGCTAAGTACTAGCTCCATTCACTCACCAGAGGCACAAACAATCTCTGCTCCTTCACTCCAAGCTTTATTTTATTTCGTTACTGTCTCTATAGACATTTAACGAGAGGTCGCGTATGACAAGATGCAAGCCTGGTTGCCTTGTCACGTCATACCTAATATGCATCGAATTGAGAAAATTCCATTTAAATATCACTTGTCGTGTCACCGCTTGATGTGGTCGATGAAATCATTCCTGTGTGTAACGAACAGTCGCTTGTTGATCGCTATTGTGAATGTAGGGTGACAACAGGAAGTTGTGAACAGGAAGCTCAACATATGTATCATCATGCATTTTAGTCTTTGTCACTTTTTTAGAAGAAGAAAACGTGGCGCTCTGATCAAGGTCTCGGATACAAACCGTGTGACACACTGAGGCCTTCGGTGCTGTAAAGCACCGCGTTCATCATCACTGAGCTTTAAAAGTAATGTTGAACAACAACAACCACACACACACACACACACACACACACACACACACACACACACACACACACAAGTGGCCCTAACTAGCACAATCAAATTCGTCCTTAAGCCCCACACCTGTGAGACAACAGAAGCATTTATGATTATTTTTCTTTCTCTCTCGCTGCCTTTTTTTTTTTTTTGGAAGAAAAAAAAACATACATATTTGTCCAGCATCGTCTGCATTAGTGTTTACTCCTTCTCTCTCCCAAACAGTGTGTTTACTTTCTCTTTGTGGCTCCGAAGCTCTCAAATTGCATTTCTCAGATGTTGGTTCCCAAGAGGAGCCGGGGCTCGGCGGCAGGTGTCTGGAGGAGCTCTCCCACACACACACACACACACACACACACACACACACAAACTCAAACACATATTTCCACATTCACACACACATTTACACACTTACACATGCACACACTGCGAGCTCCGATCATCTCAGCTCCCAGTCGTCATTAATACATCTGCTATAGACACAGCTTAGCTATGGAAATGCATTCTGACGCACTCGCGACGTGTTTTCAGGACGCCGCTTTTGTGTTTACTGGAAACTTGATGAATTATTGGATTGAAGTTCTGGTCTGGTTAAGGCATGAAAGGGATTCGCTAAAAGTAGCACTTAGATAATAATCACATGACCTTCACATAATTCGAACTTCTATAATTTATACGATTCATATTTACACAAACGCTTTACGATGTTTTGTTTCAAATAGTCTTTTGCATTTACTTGCATTCGTTTATTTATTTATTTCACACGAACCGTTTATTTCCACGTGATTCTTTCACACGATTTATTTATTTTCTCATTTGATTCTTTCACATGAATTCTTTATTTCCACACGTGATTCTTTCACACGATTTATTTATTTTCTCATTTGATTCTTTCACATGAATTCTTTATTTCCACATGTGATTCTTTCACACGATTTATTTATTTTCTCATTTGATTCCATCACACGGTTCCTTTCTTGCCACATGTGATTCTTTTGCATGGTTCATTTATTTCCACGTGATTCTTTCACATGA
>NC_030438.2:17743368-17745868 GCF_001660625.3 Ictalurus punctatus
AATCCTGTACGGAGTGATGTAAAATGAAATTAAAATAAATTTAAAAAAAGACCCTTGAGGTAAGTAAAGTTGTAGGATTTTACAACAAAAGAACAAAACAATACTAAGATATTAAACCACAGCGCTATTGAATGATCAAATCCTCGAATCTGATTGGTCAGAAAGCGTCCATTCATTTTCTATAACAGCTAATATCATATATGTTTCTATAATAATTACATAATCCAAATCTAATAATAAACAAATAAAAGATCATCTAATCCTCGCTCTGGTGAAGTTTTCTGTACGGAGGTCTAAGGTTTACTGAACAATTATGGAAGGAGTCTCCAGTGTCAGGGCATTGGAACAGTCAGAGGTAAAGCTACTGTAGAACTTTAGGTTTTCGACCACGGGAAAGTCTTCAGGACAGAGGAGTGTACGCTCTGTGGTTTCTCTGTGACAGGACAATCTGCTTAGAGATTTATTTTTGTCTAATTAACCGAGAGAGAAAGAGAGAGAGAGAGAGAGAGAGAGAGAGAGAGAGAGAGAGAGGGCTGATGAGGGAACGACTGTTTATAGCTGCTATAACGTAAGTGAAAACAGGAACTAACTCATTTCTCTGACGTTCCACCACATGAACTGTAACTATAAATGGTTTAAAAAGTATGGAGTGTTGATCTTTTGTTATAATAAGAGGGAATTAAACACTTCAGGATGTGCTGTTGTGGGAAAATATCCAGGTTTCTTTTTGCGTACATTTTTTAAAATTCTTTCTTTCGTCTGACAATCACGTTACCAGAGAATGGCGAATATAAAAAAAGACGAAACTGTTGAGATATAAGTAGCTGTGATGGGCATGCCTATGTGTGTGTGTGTGTGTGTGTGTATGTGTACATGTGTGCGTACATGTGTGTGTATCTTCTTGGTGCAAAACCCTGCTGTTTCCCCCTGATAATTTCTTTTTGGGCGGTAAAGCCGAAGGATTCCACTATGTTTGTGCCTGCATGTGTGTGTGTGTGTGTGTGTGTGTGTGGTGATTGGTATTAACACAGCACATAGGGTTTAAACCATACTCCCTCGCTGGCTCACGTCCTTTGGATCCACCGTAATCCGGACGGAATGACAATCGGAGCCCTTCATCAAACTCGCACTCTGCCAACATCCGCTGCACATCAGCCCAATTATTCTGTGGCTAAACAATTGTGTAAAGTAAAGTGTGACGTGTGAAATAAAGTGAGGAGAAAGCACAAACCGAACCATGTCACAGAGTTCGAACCGTGTCGGGAAGAGGGCAAGAGGTCGGGTTCATGAAATCATAGCAAACAAATATGGATATTATTTCAAAGGGCTGAGTTTTTTGGCTACACAGCGTTTATAGTAACTTACATCATAGCGCTGTCGAATCCTCAAACGTGATTGGTCAGAAGGTGTCCGTAAAGGCGTCCAGAGGTTTTCGGACAATAGGTTCTCCCAAGCGGCGCAAGAACCCAATGACACAGCCATATCTGGTCCTCTGCTCTTGCATTGGCCGTGCTCTCTGCGTGTCTCCCCTGTCAATCACAGCAACATTAGCCAATCGTAGGCATCTGTGAGCTCATGTATACATTGCCCTGTGACGCAGCAGGAGAAGCCGCGGTCACGTGTCTAGGAGGAAGCAGGAGGGAGTTGTGTGTTTGGTTTTGTTTTTTGTTTTTTATTATAAATAAATAGTACTTCTAGTAGTAGTAGTAGTAGTAATAATAATAATAATAAAATATTTAAACCTTTATATCTGAACATGTTTTACATATCTTCCACGTCATTTGTGCAAATAAGGAATAAATAGTAAATAAATAAATAAATAAATAAATAAATAAGTTGACTGTTTTACCTTTAACTTTATTTACTGTGCTCTTTTTTTTTTTTTTTACTATTTAGAAATTGTTTTACAGGATTTCAGCTTTACAGTATTGTACGCATATTCACTTTATTTGTAATATAAAGCTTACCAGTCAAAATTGAGGCAACAGAGTGTCCTTTATTTCCTTCTGTAAACATTTGTACTTCCTCTTCACTGGATCTGTACGAAGCGATCAGTGTGTTTGTCCACTGTGCATCATCTTGAACATCGTCATCATCCTCTTGTTTGTTTATTCCCCTTCATGCGGTAAACATCGACTCGTTTGGCACGTGCAGGGCCAGAACGCGCCGTGATTTCCCCCGTCACCCATCAGCACACCTGGGCTCAGCGGCATTAAGCCGTCAGGAGCGCTGACACAGGCGGCCACGTGCAAATTGGCGGAAAGTTCACCGAGCGTAGGCAGCGAGGAGCCAAGGGCCCTTCGGAGGACTCCCCTCAGCGGGGTTTATTAATGACAGGCAGAGCATTAGAGGGTAATGTGCGTTCCTCTCGATCACTTACGCTGAGTGACTTGAGTGATTGGGACTAATATCACAGAGGCCCAAAGTCTTGAGGGAAGATTCGAGAGGGCATTTGCCATCTTTTCTTTTCGTAAATCACAGAGTAATAAAGAGTGTAATA